>NW_022737579.1:0-574 GCF_011630105.1 Anneissia japonica
AGTGTGTGTGTATAATAATAATAATAATAATAATAATAATAATAATAATAATAATAATAATATAATAATAATAATAATAATAATAATAATATTAATAACAGTGCTCAAATAGGAAAAAATTCTAATAATCTTATCAAGCATTTAATAATGTTTATATTATTTATAATGCTTCAGGATAAAGAAAAATACAACAAAAAGCTCTCTAATGATTACCAAATGTGTACAACATTGTTTAGGGATCTCCGAGGCAAACAAGTAAAAACAAGATTAGAACATCAAAATAAGATGAAAAATACAAAAATAGAAGATAAAAAGTATTTTAAAGAAGATCAAGGATAAATTTTAAAATACATTTAGTGTTAAAAGAATAAAAAACATACACAGTAATAAAAGGCAAATATTCAATAATATATATATATATACATACATATATATACATATATATATATATATGTAACTGTGATATATATATATGTGTGTATATATGTATATATATATATATATATATATATGTATATATGAAATATTCTCTTTCTTCCCCACCTTATGTCAAGCGTTGACAAAGACTACAGGA
>NW_022737580.1:0-544 GCF_011630105.1 Anneissia japonica
TCCCAGACCCTTATGGCAGCCTCACGCCCCCGCTCTGAACTTTTAAACCCTAAACCCAAATCTGATTCTGACCGTATACCATTAGTTTTTAACTTCAACTCTCATACCACTAAGTTGGCCAACACTATCAAGAAAGATTTTCGCACCCTTCGACAGGACCCTAATATAAAAAATCTGTATACCAACCCTCGCTAACCGCCAACCCCCCAACTTCAAATCTATTCTCACTTCATCCAATTTACTCCCTAACCCGACTTCCCATGGTAATATTAAATGCAACAGACCACGCTGTAAAGTATGCAAGCACCTCGTCACCGACAGCGGTGTTAGGCTCCCACACACCTCTTCTTCTATCAATCCCCCTCCCCTCACCTGGGACTCTTCGAACGTTATATATCTCCTCATGTGCAATATCTGTTATCATGGCTCTTATAGAGGCGAAACTGGAACTAAATTTAGACTCGGGTTTAATAACCACTAACAGTCCGTCCGTAGCAAGAACAAGGGGTTCCCTGTCGCTGAACACTTTAACTCCCCTGGCCAC
>NW_022737581.1:0-1569 GCF_011630105.1 Anneissia japonica
TTGGGCTTGTGCCTATTCTCACTCCGGGCTTAAATTGTACTTGATGATTGCCAAATAAATATTATAAATATTATTATTATTATTATTATTAACTAAATTATGAAATAGATTTCAGATGGTAACAACATTCAATTCAATTAAAATTAAAGATACATTTAATTGACCAAATTATTAAAGTAAAGTAGGCCCTATATGAAAACGCAAGAAAAAGAATAGCATGAAGCACATACTAAATTCCATTGTTTCAATCATAAGATCATGTTTCAATCATGAATATATCACCGTAAATGGAAGAAAAAGAATATGTTAGTAGAAAGATAAAATGTTGTTATTAGAAAGATAGCAAAACGGAAATAAAAAAACATACTTAGGCCTATGATAAACCGATTGACGAACTAATTATAGTAATGTATAGGGCCTAGGTATATTAAATTTTGCGTTTTCGCAACTCCTTCGGCGCTCCATATATTTGTTTGAAATAAACCTCGACCGAAATGAGGCGTGACCGAAACGAAGCACGACCGAAATGATCGGCTACCTTTTGAATAGGGTATCTGATCATTTCGGTCGTGCTATTTTGGTTATGCATTTCGGTCGCGGTGTATGGAGCGTCGAAGGTATAAATATTATTATAATATAATAATTTAGGTCCTACCTAATAAAATGCTTTCAGTTCGACCTTATATATATCGCCAATCTTTAGTAATAACTCAGCTTCCAGTGTTAAGATCTAGTTTAATAATGGACTGTCACTCTTGTTTCTCGTGTTATTAATGAATTTTTTGTACTGATCGTTATTTTATTAAATCTATTTTTTATTTTAAGTTGTATTTTAAAAATAATTGTTTAAATCAAGGTATATTATGTGACAGTGTCAAATATCTTTTATGTATTAATGATTTTGATAGTATTTATAATTTATTACCACCATTTTAATTGTATTGTCTTTGATGGTTTTTAATGCGCTGTTCTGTACATATTGCTTCTCCCTCGGGTGTTTTGTAGAAATAAATAAATAAATAAAAAAGATATGTTAAAAGGTATGGTTTATATATATTTAGAAGAGATTTTGAGATTTTGTATGCCTTGATTAGCGAAACAAGGCAAGATACAAGATACAAGATACAAGATAGCTTTATTGTCAAATTAAAATTTGAAATTGGTTTTTCTCATGGCAACAAAATATAAACATGACAACAATAAAACACGGATATGAAATAAAGTGATATTATATAATAATAATAATAATAATAATAATAATAATAATAATAATAATAATAATAATAATAATAATAATATATAATAACAATATATAATGTGAAATGTGGCAAGACATTCTCGGGTGTTGTTATTATTGTGATACCTCAGAGACAGACCAGAAATTTATTTATCGATGGATAACATGGTAATTATAATTAAAAATGCATTGTGGAACAAAAGAAAGTCGGTAGCGTGCCGTTCTTATTCTAGGGGGTACTCTTAATCTACCCGTTAAGTTAAACCCAAAGGATAAACTTAGTGGATGCATATCATCTTGCATAACTGCCACTCTTTTCTGTTCAATACGAT
>NW_022737582.1:0-1005 GCF_011630105.1 Anneissia japonica
GTCCCCTCGCTCTCTCGGACGAGAACTTGGGCAATTACTCGGACAGGGTCCCCTCGCTCTTTTGCACGAGAGCTTGGGCAAATATTTTTATTTTTTTATTTTTATGGGGATTTAATTTATTTTGGTGGGTCATTCCGGCTCTCGAGGGCAAAGGAAAAGCGGCGAACCAAAACCCCTCGTTGCTTCCCCCCCGTTGCTATTGGGTCATCGAGGCTTTAACTCCTGGGGTGCTTGCCGGCCTTAACGGGTTGGCGCTGGGGCGGGTTGTCCAAATATTGGGAATTTTTTTGGGAAGGCCTCCTCCGGCTCTCTCTTCGGGAGTCTCCCCTTATCGTTCAATTGGGTTTATTTTATTTATTTTTTTTATTTTTATGGGGATTTAATTTATTTTGGTGGGTCATTCCGGCTCTCGACGGCAAAGGAAAAGCGGCGAACCAAAACCCCTCGTTGCTTCCCCCCCGTTGCTATTGGGTCATCGAGGCTTTAACTCCTGGGGTGCTTGCCGGCCTTAACGGGTTGGCGCTGGGGCGGGTTGTCCAAATATTGGGAATTTTTTTGGGAAGGCCTCCTCCGGCTCTCTCTTCGGGAGTCTCCCCTTATCGTCCAATTGGGTTTATTTTATTTTATTTATTTTTTTTATTTTTATGGGGATTTAATTTATTTTGGTGGGTCATTCCGGCTTTCGACGGCAAAGGAAAAGCGGCGAACCAAAACCCCTCGTTGCTTCCCCCCGTTGCTATTGGGTCATCGAGGCTTTAACTCCTGGGGTGCTTGCCGGCCTTAACGGGTTGGCGCTGGGGCGGGTTGTCCAAATATTGGGAATTTTTTTGGGAAGGCCTCCTCCGGCTCTCTCTTCGGGAGTCTCCCCTTATCGTCCAATTGGGTTTATTTTATTTTATTTATTTTTTTTATTTTTATGGGGATTTAATTTATTTTGGTTGGTCATTCCGGCTCTCGACGGCAAAGGAAAAGCGGCGAACCAAAACCCCTCGTTGCTTCCCCCCC
>NW_022737583.1:0-685 GCF_011630105.1 Anneissia japonica
TTGCCTGGGTAATTACCCAATCCCTGCGTTCCTTGTGGTGTATTCCAAAATTCATAATCCAAAACTGATGTTCTTTCAATATGTAACAAATGTTCATTACTTAATGCTTCCAGTCATCTGTCTCCTTCCTACAAGTCTACCAAATACTGTCGCATTGTTCATTTTGCCAGTAAATATTTCGTCAGTACAAATGCAGTAATGAAAAAAAAAAACAAAAGCAAGGAAAAGGTGGTGGAATTAACATTCATATATCGAAGTTTGTTGACAATCACATCATCTCATGATATGTATCCACAGTTCAGGACTGGTATGTATTTATAATATAGTATAGGTCCTCTTAACTGGAGATCTGTGGACGGAAATTTGGCCTTTACCAAGATATCGAGGGCAAGCATGGAAAGTAATTTACATGAAAAAGTGACGTTCCATACAATATACAAAATAACATGCTATTTAAAACATAACATGGTAATTGTGAAAACTCACATTAATCTTAAACATAATGAAATATAAATTTGTCAATACTAGAACATATTTCCAAATACATGTGGAGTGACATAGCCACAAAAACCAGAAAAGTAGGCAAAAAAAATATTCTAAAATCTAAGTTTCAATGCAAACGTATCTAAATATGCGGTTGAGTAACTATATACGCGATAAGGCATCCGCGTTTGCGTTGTGACTC
>NW_022737584.1:0-1607 GCF_011630105.1 Anneissia japonica
TTGGTAGGCTTTAAGGATATATCACTAGGCCTAAATATGAATATGACTATGATATTAACTTTAAGCATTATATGTAAGGTATAATTCACATAGTCATTATCTCATTAGACATATTATATGTTGTAATTTTTAATTATCATCATCCTTATTTATTATTATTATTATTACTATTATTGTTATTATTATTATTATTCATTACTATACTGACAATATTTCTCATATTAATTTTTCATTAAAAGATAATAGCCCTACTTTGCTTGAATATAAATTGAGTATTTTGTTTTGCTCAACTTAATTTTAGCCGGGCTTAAGCAAGTTTAATTGATCTAATTATAATTGATTGCTCTACCTTGACTTACTGAGTGATATTTCTATCTACATTAAACTTAACGGAAGTTTGTTTTTAAAAAAATCATTTGGTTCATAGGGACAAAATATCGTATAGGATATCATCGGCCATTTTAAGGGGTACTTCATTGTTGACTGAAAATGCCCAAAAAGTTTAGGCTTATACGACACACATCATCATAAAATGAATTCAGGGGTCGTTCACAATTTTTAAAATTTCCACAATTGTACAACACTGTGCTAGGGGGAGGTGGTAGACAGAGTTGTACACCTTTAAATTATGTATGAAAATATTGATTCAAAATAACATGCAATGTTAAACTTTTATGACCAATTATAATGCAAGCATTGATATAATATAGATTTTTATTTAACCAAGTACTGTACTGTAGTTGACAAAAAAATAGAGAAAGGTTTTGCAAAATCAACATTTTTATGTACATGTTCAGAGGGAAGGGAGGGGTTACCGAAGAAGAGTACTGTTTGTGTACTTGCGAAAATGTTGATAGTTGTGAACGACTCCTAATCCTACAAGTGGTATGGCCTACCAGTGCAATAAGGTTATATACTTATTAAAATATAATAATTATCAACACAATGTCCTTTGTTTGTAGTAATTGTTTTTGTTTTGTAATTTAGGTCCATCAAAATACATAGGGCTACACTAACCTGCATAATGGCGAAATACTACCGGGAAAAATACACTCCATTCCAGATACTGTAACGTTGTTAACGAGATCGTTTCTTCTAGTGTCCCCAACTGTTCGATTCAGTGCAATAGGAACCATGGATCAGATCAAAAGGAAGACAATGATAAGTCGAAGGTCGCCATTGGTGAAGCTCCCAGACGAATTGGGACAACACTGTACACGCCTATACAGATAATAATAGTCCCATAAACTAAATAACGCGCTAGGGCCTATATGTATTTTTTGGCAGTATTTCGGTTTAATTTTTATATAACAAATACCAGTGGTACCCATATATGGGTGTAATATGACATCATCATGATCATATATGGGCAAATCATGGATATTTTTCACATACCTTTATAGTGTGGATAGGGCTAGGCATATTATACGATCGTATTATCTCGCATGACTTACATTAATGCAGACACTTCCGTCATTCATTAATCATTAATGAGTATGTTGTATTAAAGCGAAAGCACATATTTACGAAATGAATGTGCATGTTATAATAATTCTTTGATGATTTATATATAATTTAACAGTGTTAACGGCTATTATATATATATA
>NW_022737585.1:0-979 GCF_011630105.1 Anneissia japonica
GCACGGACGTTAAGACGTATGTGTACACATTCGTAAGTCCTTAAAATGCTCAAAATTACTCTTTTCATTTAAAATTCCTTTTAAAATGCTCAAAATTACTCATTAAATAGAGCATGTTTTATAATACTTTTCAATCAGAACAGTGCGTGCTTCGTGAGGGTTTAAGTACGGCGGATCACCTAACTCGTCCTCAGTGACGAGTTCAAATCTAGTTTTATTCTTCTTTCTTTCTCCCCTTTTTGGTTCGCACGATATCTCAAAAACTGCCACGAGTTACGCAAAATCGCTGTTAGCGAACATTTGGCTTGGTCTGGAATAGTCATGGTAAGCTTTTCAACGCGCTCAGTCATGCGTAACGTCATCTACGCGTAATTTTGCGTTTTTACATTATCGATAATATCAGCCTAACCAATTGCCATTTCGAAATCGTATTAAGTGAGCATTAATTTCGGGTTAATATTGAATGTACTATACCCTAATTTGACGCGTGCGCTTCACTACGCGCGCGTACGCGTGTGTCAAAATTTCAAAATGCTCAAAATCACTTTTTGACTAAATTAGAGCACGTTTTAGGCCATTTTGAGCATTTCAAATTTTTTGGAAATTTTTACTGCGCGCGCGCATTTTTACGTGCGCAGCACGTACGAAAGCTATAAATTACGTTATTTTACATATTTTGAGTTCCTGAAATTGTTTTCACAAATTTGCATTCTTTTCGGTCATCTTTTGGCCAATAGCAATGCCGTACGTGCGCATCAAACATAGATATCTTTGCGCGTATTAGTGCCGCTATACAGTGAAATTATGCTAAAATGAGACCTATTTTTAATTAGTTATGGCTCCTTAGGTTGAAAGGTGACCCCCAATTTTTATTACATATTCTGAAAGCACATAAGTTGTAAAAAGATTTTATAGATCATAATGGCTGATCGGACATTGTGATGTCATCATATTGGCATCTGAATTCAAGGAAGTGAAT
>NW_022737586.1:0-978 GCF_011630105.1 Anneissia japonica
TTGTGTGTCCCTAACAATTGATTTACTTTTGAACATCGGTAAAATGGGGGTGGGGTTAGCAAAAAGAACTCACAACTAAACAGCTCCACTCAGTTTATATTCTAATTTTAATAATATAATTCCCGAGACGCCTGACTTTTGAAAGAAAACTGAAGAAAAAATTACGATCGGATAAAAAATGACATGTCATATATTTTCATGATTATTGAACCTGAGTGTGAAACACAAAATCCAATAAAGTTAATAACGTTAAGTAAAAGCAGAGGGTCTAGTGAGGAAATACACAATAATCTGCCTTGATTCTGTAGAAATACGATCTTTCATCACCTCGTAATTGTCCTGTCGTAGGCCATACGCTAACATGTATTAAGACACTTTCAGTCAATGAGAGGGCGTACCTCTTGCACGGATCCGCGAATTCGTAGACTGTAAAAATCTGACATGTACGAAAAAAACCCGGTCGATGACTCCTAACTCAGAGGTCGTGAACGCGGAATTCATGATGGTCTAGCCCTATGGGTCGGATACTTGCGGACTGGACAAATCACTTGAACTTCTTTAGGTCATTTTTTTAAATGTCGGATACTTGGCGACTGGTGGACAAATCACTTGCATTTCTTTAGGTCATTTTTTTTTATTCTACCACTTAGTAAATCATTGAATCGTGAATTAGGCACACCATTTTTGTAACCGAGCAGGGTCACCTTATATACGTCCAATCATCGTGTGAACAATTTAAATTGGTACTTGAAACAAAAGAATTCCCCCTAATAATATCTCTAGATGTTGTAGGAGTAGCGTGTGTAGTAGAAATTGATGTTAGAAGTGATTAGGGTCGTTCGGGCTTCAAAAATTGGTTTTAAACGACGTCTATTCGTTGCTGGATCCGTAATCTATTTTTCCCAAAATAGACGTATTAATCCCTTCTCAGAGAGCTATAGCCTGGATGTACACTGTTTTTGTTTCATTTTGAAGACA
>NW_022737587.1:0-587 GCF_011630105.1 Anneissia japonica
CCCGAGAATAACACCTTAATGCTTAACGAAAGCTTTCCAAACAATGTTCAGTTGTTTATCCCAAAATACACACACCCACCACATAACATTATAATTATTTTATATCAAAGGGGGTGACACTGTTTGAACGTTGGGTAAACTCTGTAAGAAGCAAAATTGCGAACAGAGTGAGGGCTCCTGGTTGTGGATCCCAAATCGGAAGGCCCTCGAACAATTTGCGGTTTTACTTCCTGGGAGACTATTTTTTTTAAATTTTTTTTTCGTGTATAATCTCACAAAATGCCTTCGGACAAAATATGTTAATCAAAATGGATACGACTTGGACGATATTCTGTATCATATCAATTATATATTACTAAACATCGACAAATGGGGATATGGCTTTAACTCTACTATATTATTAGACCTACCCATAATTTAAGACATTTACTAGTATACGTTGACATAATAGACATAAGATAATTTTTTATTTCGAATATTTCGAGCACGCCTGTGCTCTTCCTCAGCGATAATACATATATATATACCAACAGCCAATGCTTACAAGAAGAAACTCATCGAAAAAGTGGAAAGCCTTCTTAAACGCA
>NW_022737588.1:0-172 GCF_011630105.1 Anneissia japonica
TAAAGATAATTTTTATTTTTATAATAATAGTAATACTAATTAGTAATAATAATAATAATGATACTAGGCCTACTTAGTAATAATAGGGTAATAATGTCGATAATAAAGGTGACAGCAACAACAATAATATTAATAATAATAATAATATGAGAAAAATACTAATAAAACGCCA
>NW_022737588.1:205-532 GCF_011630105.1 Anneissia japonica
TTACTATTATTAAAATTATAATACTAAGACTAATAAATAATAATAATAATAATATGAATAATAATAATAAAAAATCGAAAATTATTTATTATTTATATGGTACTATAAATAAATATATGTACTATATATATATGTAATAATAATAATATCAGCAAAAATTTGAACAATATATAGTGTTAATGCTAAGACTAATAATTAATATTAAAACTAACGGTAATAAAAACAACAATAATAATAACAACAATGACAACAATAATAACCGCAATAATAACAATTAGTACAATGTAGTACCAGTAAATGACTTGTGGCCGAGTTGACTTGTGGCCG
>NW_022737589.1:0-719 GCF_011630105.1 Anneissia japonica
AACTATGGAACGTGCCACAAATATTAATAGCAGAGTGCTCAATGGTAAACAAGAGCGGATATAAATAGATAAATACATAATTAAATAATCTAATTTGGCTATTTTTATCTTAGGAATTCTCCGTTTCTACGACCTAGTATACCCAGGTGCTGAAAGGCCGTATGGTAAAAGTCCGAATAGTGATTGGTGTAGGACTCAAAAGGTCAAGACAAAAGGCCCGGTGGCAAAAAGGATATTAACATTTGTATTTTAGTGATTTTATGATGAAGGTGTATTTTACCGTTTCTCAAACATATTCCATCGGTGATCTTGACGTCATCTAAAGCAATATCACTTGTATAACTACTTCCTACAATTCCTTCAAACACTATCTGGTAGGCACTGTTTGTTTCAACAAAGATTTTTCCAAGACGCCAAACATTTCCTTGGTCATTTCTTATTGTCCACACAGGCTTTCCAACAGTACCTGTTGTATTTACTATGTATACACTCAATGTGTTCACTGTGGCCCCGTACATGTGGTAGAACCACTCGACGCATGTGCCGTTCGTTGCAGGATATGACGTCGTCCAAAGGCGAGCGTTGTCGTTGAGATTTTGAGGTGACGTTTCGATGTACATATAGAAACCTGTAAATAATGAAAAAAATGTACTATTTCTAAGAAATCTATTTAGAATTACGTTTTTTTATTTATTATTATATTTATATTTTAGCAATAT
>NW_022737590.1:0-551 GCF_011630105.1 Anneissia japonica
ATCGGAGATCTAAAGATACAATCTCTACTGTGCATCAATGGCGGCCCGCTGGATCTCAAAAAGAGTGATTCAATAAAAATATATAAATTTAATGGCAAATGGGATAAACCCATAAAAACAACGAGCAGCCACATAAATGCAAATAATGATAATATAAAGTTTAAACGGAACAGTAGAGAAAATCCGATCAAGAATGACAAAACAAACTAAATATCAACTGGAAAAAATCCCAATATCTGCAGACGGATCCGTTTCGGCCTTCTAGGCCTCATCAGTGCAGCTAGGGTAAAGATGAAGACCAAACGTTATGACCAGCTTGAGCAGGGCCTAGGCTAGCCCGACGTTCAACTGCAGCATCGCCAATGAACCGTCAATGCCAAACCAAGACAGTATATAGATACGGCCCAGGTGTGGATGCAAATATTGGAACAAGAGCTATGCGCCTACTTGATTATAGAATGTTATGGGGCGGAAGACTGTTCCAGCAAACACAGAGTATATTTTGTCATTCTTAACGCGTCCTCTACGAGACTCTACCAGACAGCACTAGT
>NW_022737591.1:0-848 GCF_011630105.1 Anneissia japonica
AAAATTACGCATGCAACTACTCATTTGTTTATGTATGTATACACACATAAAATATAAAATGAGAACAATTTACCTGACCTTTTTAAAGAGGGGAAAACCTTGAATTTTGAAGAACTTTAAAAGTCATTAAAAGACATTTCAGAAGTCAGGTAAGCTCATCTCCTGCCATCTAGAAATCGAAATTTTTCCGGGGAACCCGGACCCTTTATCTTTGGAGTTTATTGATTAATTGAATCATTTTCAAGGGGTGGGGGAGAACCTTGAATTTTTAAGAATTTAAAAGTCATTAAAAGACACCACAAATGTCGGGGAAAGCTCATTTCCCGCCATCTAGGAATCAAAATGTTCCCGGGGAAGAACCACAGGACCTCCCCACCCCCCACCTTTCTTTTTGGGATTTATCGATTCATGGAAAAACTACGTATGCAACTTACTCAATCTTTTTTTTATGTATGTATACACACATAAGGCCTATTTACTGTAATAACAATGAGAAAAAATTATCTGAAAGTTTTCAAGAGTGGAAAACCTTGAATTTTGAAGAACTTAATTACTTTTAAGTTCTTCAAAATTCAAGGTGTTCCCCTATTGAAAATTATTATAGTGAATCAATGAACCCAGGGAAAGGAATGTTCGAGTTCTTCCCGGGAAATGTTGATTTCTAAATGGTGAACAATGAGATTTCCCGATTTCTGAAGTATTTTTTAATTACTTTAATTTAAAAGACACCTCAGAAGTCGGGAAAGTTCATTTCCCGCCTTCTAGGAATCAAAATTTTCCTGCGGAAGAACCCCCGGACCCCCCTTTCTTTTTGGGATTCATCGATTCATGGAAAATTCGTATGCAAC
>NW_022737592.1:0-2753 GCF_011630105.1 Anneissia japonica
TAGAAAGAAAAGGGAACATAACTATGTTACTACATGTTCTACATTTAGAGTTCAATTTAAATGATCATTAAACCAAAAATACGTGTATCCCTGCCGTGCTGATGTTAAAACATGAAAATAATTATCAATAGACAGTGCTAACTTCAAAAACAGATGTATCAACAGTAATTCATGCCAAAACAACAACATATTTAAGAGGTTTTTTTGTCTGCTTTTTTAATTATTAATTATAATCTTTATACATTGTGATTTCATTTATTATTTTTTTTATAATCTAAATTGTTTATTGACATTTTTTTCTTTGCAACACTTTTATTTGTATTTATATATTATAAAAATACTGTAACACATACAAATAAAAATGCAAGGTTGTGTATAAATCTAAATTTACTGTAGCTGTGTTTAAACATTGAATTCTCAGAAAAATTTGTAATCCGTCACTGAAAATTCTAGCACAGAAATAGCTATGAAAATGTTCAAAAAACATCCCCGAACCACAAGTGGTTTTGATTGCTTCATCCCCACCAGACTTCAAAGTCCTGTCAGACTATCAAATTAGTGATGATGTGCCTATATATGGTCATGATGTGCCTATATATAGTCATGATGTGCCTATATATGGTCATGATGTGCCTATATATGGTCATGATGTGATGTCATCATGACCATATTTAGGCATGTCACATGCTTTTGTCAAATTTTGTAAAATCTTATAGTCTGGATGGAACTTTATACAGCTTCTAGCAAGTTTTTAACTGACAATTATATTTTGTAAAAAACAAAATATTTAGGAAAAAACCCCCTCTTTATCAGAAGTGCCACTGAATTACTGCAATATCTAAACAACTGTTATTTGACAATCATGAATTGTTAGCCAAGATATTGCTCTGCTTTTGATTACAGTAGTAATGTATTTAATTTAGTTTTGCTATCTCATTCAGTTGTAAGAAAAGTTGAGCAGGTCACTGATCTCAGGTGCACAAAATCAAAGACTTTATTAGATTAAACTGAAAATGAAAATGTTGAAATAGAAATCAATGACATGCCTAAGACTAAACTATAGACTTCAGAACCAACATGATCATGTGTATAGGTTTTGAGTTTTCTTCTTTACTAAACTTAGTGAAACATGCATTACATCTAAGACAACTAATAATACATCAAGTCATAACCTTGGCTGTTGTGCCATATCTATGTACTGAAAAAAAACAAGAGATCATCTCAGGGCCCCTACTTTTGCACGACTTCACTGCACAAAAAGCTCTACAACAGAGGTGGGCATATAAATCGGTCGGAAGGCCAAAATGAATTTTTTATTTAACACAGAGGGCCACACGCAAATTTTGATGTTTCCAGTGAGCTTCCATAAACCTCTAATCTCTGCTTATACACCATTTTATTCTCAGATTTAATGTTACTTTTTACATATAATTGGTGTCGGGCTGTAAAAAACACAGTGTTTTCCAGCCAATTTTGCTTTGCGGGCCGCACATATAGGATTCTTAATTTCCATGGGCCGCAAAAAAAGTGACTATCAGGCCACACTTTGCACACCTGTGCTCTACAAGGCGACATTTTTGTCGATTTTGAAATAATATCATTTGGTAGTATATTAAACACATGTGAATTACCTGTGAAACATTCAGGTCTCAATAATGAGTCGTTTCAGAGATAGCACCACCTATCTTTAAGCACAAACTTAAAATCCAGTGATTTTCCGTGGTAAAACAACGTAACTACAGGATTACGCAGCAAAACAACGTATCTGCGATGAAGATACGTTGTTTTGCCTTGTAATGGTATTTAAAAATGGTCTTGAGCCGATGAAGATTGGCAAGGCAAAATAAAATGGTTATTGGTGTTTTTATATCAATAATCTTAAACAGTGATGTATCAACAGGTTAGGTAATGCATATGATTGCCCCAAATATGATAATTCCAAAAATATGTCGCACTTGCAACAATACTGAGCCTGACATGTTTCCGAGGCGAAACAACGTATCTGTAATTATCACTAATAACTTTGCAATAAACAAATGGATGTAATTAAAATTTTAAATATAATCACAATGTCTATAGATATACAATCCTGAAAACATTTTAAAAGGCTACAACAACTTATTGTAAAGTTACGAACATGCAAACTTTAACTCTATTTTTTTCCAAAAGTGAAAATTTAAAGTTACGTTGTTTTGCCACGGAACGGCGGCAGATACTAATACCAGGCTTGGTATACGAAATATGATAAAACGATGTCTACACCGTGTTAACTATGCTTTAGATATTGACACACTCACCAATAAATCCCATACTCCTTCCAAGTACAAACAAACCATTGAGGGCGCCAATTTCTACATATTCATTTGCTTCTTCACTATGAAAGTAAAAAGTTATACAATTATTTTTTTATAAATCTTTTCAATTTTTTGGAATAGAGTCTATGAAACCTAAGTTCTTGTTTTTCAAAATGCTTCATCTATATTTACCTGCTTTTAAGAGTATTGAATAATATATTATTTCATTTAGAAATATTTCTATTAGAAATACTTACGGAGTAAACGCCCCACAGTTGCGAAGAAGGTCTACAAAGGCGACACCAATGAATCCATCAACATTCAAGATCAAATTAGGTTTCTGAAGAAGATAAGGTAACAAGAACAAATATTAATCTCAATAATTGTCATTTAACACTTAAGTTACTGTAAAATTGTGATAAACCAACTCAGCTCACCAACTGTAGCTCAAAATGTATT
>NW_022737593.1:0-1360 GCF_011630105.1 Anneissia japonica
TTGTATACACTGGGCTTACGGTTTATAGTCCTTATCAGAGAAGACTTGTTCTACCACCAGGACAACAGGCGAGCGTGCCGTTCGAACCAGCGCCGACATTGGATGTGGCTTGCGGCGCCCCTACTAACCGCTCGGCCATTTGACTCGCCTTATATGATGGTTCGAAGCCATAAATATAGATAAACATAAATAAATAAATAAAGTTCTATGCTAACACTATACAGTACGAATAAATGTGGTCTTTATACATCAGCACTAGTGAGATGTTGATTGATAGACCTATACGCTGGTTTGAAGCCCTTTTCTTACACGTTCATTATTAATTAACACAATGTATACTAAACAGTACTCCCTATACGAAGTTAGTGTGGGATTTATTCATAAGCTAATAAAGTAGGCCCTATTGATTGATTAGGTATGTAATGGTGGATTGAAACCAATTTCTATAGGTCCATTAGTTATTTAGACGACACCAACAAAAGTCGGTAGCACAATGGAGCTTAAAACCCTTTTTCTGAAGTTGATTACTTATTTAAATGACACGAAACTCATGTACCGATCAGTTGATTACTGGATCTGTGTTTAAAGGGGATTCGCTAAAGGCATAAGCAGGGGAGGATTTAGGGGGGAACACGGCCCCTTTTTGGAAAGCCAAAAAAAAAAAAAAAAAAAAAAAAGAAAAAGAAAAGAAAGAAAAACAAATTGACCGCCCAAAGCGCCTCAGAGGTTATTTTCGGGCGTGTGGAACACCAAATTTTCGTGGGGGTATGCCCCCGGACCCCAGGGCAGTGTTATCTTAATCGGCCCCACTTTTTCCCCCTCTCCCTTTCGGACATCTCTGGATCCGCCCCTGATAAGAACCTCCTTCTGAAGTACAGCCAAACTATAAATTACATTTTTAAATTACATATTTAATGTATTGGCGTTCAATGAAAATTAGAACGAGATAATATTTTGCTCATTTGCTAATTCAAAATTTTCAATAAAATTATATTTGTTTTGCTAATGATGCACTAGATAGAGTATCATGATGTAACATAATTATAATTATTTTTTTCTTTTTTGGGAAATGGTCCATTCGATGCCGAAAATAGATTGTGCTTAGGTGGTAGAACGGGAATAAACGTACGGCAAATATTTAATAGTCCATAAATGTAATTAACATATGAGATAATTTCTATGCCGTGAAGGATAACCAGCGTTTGCACTGATCGGGTTACCTAGGGTAAAGAAGAAATAAAATAAGTAACAATAGAATTCTATTTCTATGTACTGTACTGTAGACATATTGCAGGCCCGTATCCAGGGTGGGGGTGTTATGGTTCGGGAGATCCCCCTTTTCTAGCAAACCCCCCCCCCC
>NW_022737594.1:0-1929 GCF_011630105.1 Anneissia japonica
TTAATAGGAAAATAAACATTTTGTATATAAATAAATAAATAAATAAATAAATATATATATATATATATGCATATATATAAACACACTTATATATATATATATATTTATATATATATACATATAAATTATATACATACATACACGCATATATACATGCATACACACATACATATATACATACATACATATATATATATATACACATACATACACACATACATACACATACATATATACACATATTCACACATACATACACACACACAAACACACACACATACACACACACACACACATATACATATATACATACAAAGGAGTAGACATTGTAAATTTAAATCAATAACATTTGTCTAAAAAAACCCAGACATATTAGTCTTACAATAGAAAAGTATTACTTTTTTAAATTTCGTTCTTTCCATGCCGTCGTTAAAAGTAATTTACAATGATTATCAAAAACTTTACTCGCAATAATATAATTGATAGGTTTTATACAATTTGTTGTTAAAATTTGATATTCGTAATGGATTTCTAAATCATCAAACAAAAGATGGTATTATAGTTCAGGGGAGCTTGATGTGAATAATTCCCAAAATATATGTAAATCCTTTTTGTATAACTCCTCTTAAGTTGGTCAAATATTAAATATTATTATTAAAGTTTTCTTCACCACATGGTCCTGTATGCGTAAATCAGAATATATGAATTATTATTATCTTATTAGCATATGTGATTTTCTCGGAAACAAGCCTGGATAAAAAAAATAATTGATTTGGTTTGACCATACAGAGATAAGGCCTCGAGCCGGCTATATCTTGCCAGTGACACCACCAAACCAGTATGTTTGTTTGCTGTCGCTCTCCCTCCCAGCCTAGGATCAGTCAACTATTAATTTCATAGGTGTGCAAAGTCCAACACTTTAGGTTCTTTTAAAACTATAAGGGCTATACAAATAGACAGGCCAGAATCACTCTGGCTAGCATTTTAGACTTGCTCAACGCCGAATTTAGATGAAGATCGATATATAAAAAGCAGATCCTAACGCTATTTCTATAGATACAGATTCATACAATCTTTGTTTACAAAAGTAGCTGTTTAACATATGTTCATGATGCTTAACTATTAAATTATTATGTTTGCTTTATTAATTAGAATATATCGTCTTTGGTTTGATTTGATTTTAATTTATTTATCAATTAATGTAAGATACAGACAAAACAAAAATTTAAAATTCGGAAAGCAAGGAATAGCCCCAAAAAGGTTTCAACGGAATGTATTTTAATTGGGATCCTAACATTCAATTGAACTGATAAATGGTAAGATGACTCGAAAACAAGTAAATGAATAATCAATATAGAAAAAAAATCCACTTAAAAAGGTTACTGTATACCAAGTTAAAAGTAGAAAATAAATATAAAGCAGGCCCGTAGCCAGGGGGTTTATGGTTCGGGCAAACCCCCTTTTGTAGCAACCCTGCAGCCCCCCTCTATTCTGACGAACCCCAGCCCACCCCTTTCCGAACGGGTCCTCCAACCCAACTAATGCATTGCAGACGGTTTCTTTTTGTTTAGGCTGTTAAATTACTGTAGTCTGTAAATAAATTATTTGGTTTTAGTAAAAAAAAAAATCAGGTAAATTAGCAAAGGAAATTTACTAAAATAAAACAAATGAAAATGTGTTAAGGATGAGAAAAGAGCAACATAATTTAAAAAAAAAATAACATAGGCCTAGATACAAGAATTGAAAGATGATTTAGACCTATGAGAAAAACCATCCGAATGAGAGTACTGCCTGCATGGACTACCGTACTGAACGGGCCATCAATACATCTATTTATCCATTCATATAACATTTTATAAAGTTTTTACCAGAAAGACAAAGTCATCATCAAAAATTTCTAACCATTCTGACCAATTATAAAAGAGTGTG
>NW_022737595.1:0-679 GCF_011630105.1 Anneissia japonica
AACAATATCGCTTTACGATAATCACGGCCTTGTGAAAGCTTTAGAATTTATTATTAATTGGTAAAATTGCATTTGCTAATACATTGAGAAAGCTTTGCATTAAGGATACAAACCTGAAAACCCAGTTTTATGTAGAGAATATAGAAGGCTGTCATTATGCAATAATTAATTCAGGAGATCATATACAAAATATTAAAAAAAACTACAAAGATAATATTAATGGAAATAAAATAAAATAATGTTGAGACACTTACACTGAACGTCCAATCGCTGGACTTGAGATGTATCACTACCAACTATGTTACTTGCTTCACATTTGTAGTTCCCCCGTCACTCCTCACCACATTACAAATGTTATATGTTAGATTTGTTGTTGTTTCTTTGCTAATTGGAGTCTCATCTTTGTATAAAATGACTACTGGATCAGGTTTAGAATTTACTGAACATACAAACGTTATAGGTTCGCCTTCAACAACAGTATTGATACTAATGTCAAATATTAAATCGAAAGCTGAAAAACAAAAAATATTGTTTTAAAAATATTTTTTTAACCAATCAATCCATATTAATTTGTGCTGACTAAATGGAAACTGGCAATATCATATGTAATAGTTTTTTTTTGTATTTGTTGTTAGAGAATACAGTCGACTTTAATACAAGACAGGAATCAATAATAGAG
>NW_022737596.1:0-723 GCF_011630105.1 Anneissia japonica
TAGGTGGAAGACGTTCAGACAGTCTCTGATTAAAGTACCTTTCCATTTCTCGAAGCATCGACGACATCGAAGTGGTCGTCGACACGGTTCCATCTTCTCCGGGAACGTCCTACGAAGGAGATCGGTGTCGCCGAAATGGTTTACGAATTCGGCGAAGAGTTCCCTCCTTCTGTCCTGCATCCATTTCAGTTGCAGGCGTCTCGCCTCTCGAGAGTCGGTTCTTTCGGTCGGCGGCATGTTAGTTACTGACCCGCAATACCTTGCGGGGCCCGTTTTTGTCTTTTCGCCTGTTCGTGAGCGAAGTTCGGCAGGATCCTCACGTCCTCCTGGTTCAGGTGCGTTCCGTAGTAAATTGACAATTCCAAGGAAACCGCGTTCGGCAGAACGTCCGGTAAAGGCCGCAAGCCGGGGAGGCGTCCCAGAACGTCGAACGGCATACCGCACCTTGTCCGGTTCGCCCGCTCGTCCGAATCGACGATCGCATTCAGTTGCTCGATGCGAAGATGCAAATCTCTCTTCGCGGCATCGGCCTTCTCCTCGTGAAAACGTTTCCTTCGACCCGTAACTTCGGTTGTTAAAGTGCTGCACACGTCGGACGCCAACCTGTCAATGGCTTCCAATCCGGAACGGAGCTTCTCGTCGAGGATGCGTTTCCGAAGCATCAACTCGTTCAACTCTTTGGCGTTGTGCTCACGGAGCTCGTCGGCCGTCGCGGAACCGATC
>NW_022737597.1:0-1739 GCF_011630105.1 Anneissia japonica
GGTTGAAATAAAAAATTTAAAAAAATATACCCACTCTGACCCAAGACCCCTGTTACGCGCCTGGTATTAGCGCCAATGTGTGCCCTTGTGCGGACAGGAGATGTGCCCCCCCCCCTGAAGCTGGAAACCTTGTTTTTGGAAAATAAATTGATGCAATTTGCTGTTATAGGCCTAATCAATAAATTCCTCTTCAACCGATATAACCTTAAACATTCTTGGAATTGATATAACATTACTGATGTCGTACACACCCTTCAGTGATGCCGTACACACCCTTCAGTGTGAAATGTGGCTCTCTTTGCAAGCACATCTAAGATCTAAGGAAAGAAGAACTTAGATTGGTACCGTACCAGATAAAATAATTTTGTTATCAACATTAATACATTATGCTAATTATCATCTTTGTAAGCGCAAAAGACAATGCAAATTATTTCTGTGACAGTCTTTTGAAGTGTGTAAAGCTCCATTTTATCCCATACGTAGTCAAAATATTGGGGGATGATTCAATGGACCATCCCCCCCCCCTTGTCAAATATTGGGGGGATATATCTCCTCCATCCCCCCGGGATCTACGCTATGCGTATCCTATTCAAGAAGAGCCAATAAATGACATGCATCATTTGCTTTGAGATGTAAACATATCACGTAATCCAGTTATTTATTGGCATGAAAACACTATATCGGCTATTATTCGACTCATAACATTTTCATACAACCCATCATGAAATTTCCATGCACCCCATCACGCAATGTCAATACGCGGGAGCTTATCGACAGTTAAATATACTATTATATAAACGTCGACAATGTACTTGGAATTAATTTCAGTCAATAAAGTTCTGACTGAATATTTCCGTTGAAACCTGAACTGTAAGTAGAAATACTGATATTTTTTTTTATTTAATGCATGAAATCCTTATTGGTGTATACAGCAAGCGCGATTTACAGTCAGCTATTAATGATTTTATTATTCATTTTACAGTAGTTTAATAAAAAAAAATTGTAAATTAATGATTGTTATTTAACATATTAATTTTAATAGTATGAATCTGAGGGGTGTTCTTTTAGTCACTGACAATAATTGTGATTTTTATAATTAATTATATAATTATATAAATTATTAATTTATATAATTAATGTTTTAATTGTTTTGTTTTTTTCAGTGTCATCAGTTTAAGGCCATTCACATGTATGTGTGGGTGTTATTAAAATGTAGGCCTAATAAATTCTTTTTCTGTAATATTTCAGGTACTAGTACATCTTAGACAAATTTGACAATGACTGACACTGATATATTTGGTAAGTATCTCTTTACACAGTTGCAATAAACGTTATACTGTATTTATTTTAATCATCATTCACTTTGAAAAATATATTTTTATATATTTCCGGCAAGACGAGTTAGACTTTCTCTATCATATCATTATTTAACTAGAAAAAGTCGTCAATTGTTGATATAGGCAGCTAGTCCACAGCGATTTGATCACGGTATAAAGCGTATGAATCGAACTACATACATTACATATATATATATGCTGATCTCGTCTATTTATATATACATATATGTGTATATGTATATATATGTATATATGTGTATATATATGTATATATATATGTGTGTATATATATGTATATATATATGTGTATATATATGTATGTATACATATGTGTATGTACAGTATATATATATGAATAAAATTTGTTCAAAGTCTACCAAGTCGTTGACATCTCATCGTCTG
>NW_022737598.1:0-1562 GCF_011630105.1 Anneissia japonica
TTTGCACTGTCTTATGCGCTTACAAAGATGAAAATTAGCATAATGTATTAATGTTGATAACAAAAATATTTCATCTGGTACCAATCTAAACTCTTCTTTCCTTAGATGATGTGCTTGGAAAGAGAGCCACATTTCACACTGAAGGGTGTGTAATGTTATGTCAATTCCAAGAATGTTTAAGGTTATATCGGTTGATGAGGAATTTAATTATTAGGCCTATAATAGCAAATTACATCAATTTATTTTGCAAAAACAAGGTTTCCAGCTTCAGAGGAGGGCACATCTCCTGTCCGCACAAGGGCACACATTGGCGCTAACACCAGGCGCGTAACAGGGGTCTTGGGTCAGAGTGGGTATTTTTTTTTTTTATTTCAACCATCTTTAAAGAGGGTAACCCTTCTAGTTTAGCCCAGTAGGTTAACTGATATTCAGGGGCCCTCTTTAATAAAATTAAAGAACAGTACAAACAACATCATTACAACATAATAATAATAATAACAATAATAATAATAATAATAATAATAATAATAATAATAATAGCATCATACAATCAATGCAGTCTTGAAAATAAAAATTGTAACCTTTGGTAATCAACTACATTTTCCACATACATAGAAATTTTTGAAACTTTATTAAAAAAAACTAAACCATAATTCACTACTATAGACACTTTTTGACAAAAATGAAAAATTACGACTTTGTTACCCAATGAAAAGTGTTCTAATATAGACAATGGGTCGTGTCTCATATTATTTGTTATATTTTTATTATTCATTGTTTTCACTTGACTCGCATAAATAATTTTGTTCGAAGAACATTTATATGCACTTGTACTTTGCAGCACTTCACTTGCAATTTGCAATTTCTAGTCTTATTTATAATATAGGCCACACACGTGTGTTTGAAACTAAATATAAGCATTTTCATCATGGTTTTATTTATTACAAACATATTCTTTCACCATCTATACTCATTTAGGCCCTTCTTTTAGGTTAAAATGATCTATCTTAAATTTGTCTTTCTTGAGTTCGGGACTATTATGTGTTTAAATAACTTAAAAGGATAAAACTTTAAAAAACCCTAAAAAAACCCTAAAAATATTTTTGTGTTTTTAATTCTAATTTCGTCGGTATTGATGAAAACTCCCTAAAATGTGCAATTTATAGAGGAAATTGGTCTACCGTAACAAGAAATGCGCGCAAAGAATTTGAGAATTCTAGGCACTTTCAGAAGATGCATTTGTCAAGGGGTGGAGAAAGATTTTCCAAAGGTGGATATTTTCCCCTTGTCCCCCGGCAATTTTTAGAGGAAATTGGGCCATGTTAACAAGAAATGCGCGCGAAATTTGAGGTTTTTGAAGTGGAGAAGGGGTTGCAGGGTGTCGTGAGTCTGGTCATTATGATGTCTTCCTTTTTATTCTTGTCTTTATTTTTCTCTTTTTCTTTCCTTTTCTTTTCCTCTTCTTTCTCTTTCCCTCCCTCTCCTTCTTTCTTTTCTCTTATTACCCAGCCCGGTACGACGGCTTGGTCAGCCCGATAAAAACCGTCAGGGGAGGGGAAGTT
>NW_022737599.1:0-651 GCF_011630105.1 Anneissia japonica
ATATACCGTATATATGTGTATTTAAACCACCCGAAAATCAAGTATACCCGACATCTTCTTATCAATAATTGCTCATTTATCTCTGGTACAAACTACCTACATGGGATTAGTGACCACGATTATTTCTCAAATCACCATACAAACAACAACCCAAACTATCCAACAGAAAAAACGAAAAATTCATCAAGATTTTAAAGCAAATCTTGAAAACCTTTCGAAAGACCTCCTTCATTCCAGTACTCCAACAATCAGCCTTTTAGAACTGGGTTAAAAACTGGTGTAACTAATCACCAAAGTGGTTTTATAGTTTCATCAAGAAGCTCAAACAAGTTTCAATGGGCATCACCGCCCTTAAGCACCAAGGGAAAATTGTTGCCGATGCAATTGGAAATCGGTCTTCACCAACGAAGAATCTATAAGCAACTACTCAAACGAAATCCTATTTCCAAGAAAAATTTTAAATTAAATTTGCTGCGTAGTACTGTGAACATAATATAAACAAATAGATAAATAATTACAGTGCACGAATAAGAGCATGTTGTAATAACCGTAATAAACATAGCTAATCAACAAAAACCTTCCGTACTTCAGTACAGTTGGTTATTGCAACATGTTTCTATTCGAGCACAGTTATTATTTATCTATTTGTTA
>NW_022737600.1:0-897 GCF_011630105.1 Anneissia japonica
CTCTAAAAATCTACATACTTTTTGTATAAATAGTGACCGTTAACTTTCTTTATTTAAACAATGCTTATCGCTTCCTCGTAAGAGGGAGGATGAGACGGGGGAGAAGCGGTGGGCCGTTCCTCGTGGCCACGATTGAGTGCTTTGCACGCACTCGTAGCCGTGCATAACGACCACCCGTTCATGAAACTGAAAAATATCAGGAACATGTAAAAAAATCCTATCGAAACTGACGATATCTGCGAAGCCATCGTCTTCTCCTGCGCGAATGTTGTCATCAAGTAGGCAAACGGAACCAACCCGTTGAAGAGGTACGTGGAGATCGCGTATCCGTAAACCGTTCAGACTAAAGTCCGACGAGAAGGATACTCGGAGTGAGTAAAGCACGATTTCATCTGTCCTAGTATCTGTTCTAGAACTCCGCTCCCCTGCGACGCCATGACGATCAATCCTATTAACGGTTCTTCTCCTCTCGACAGTGCTTGGATGAATGCGGATGTTACCATAGCGTCGAAGATCGAGTCGATCGGCCACTTCTCCAACACGTCCAAGACCAAGCAGAAGACGAACACGCCGAGCGTCACGCTGAACGGCATCCGGATGTCGATGGTGCTCGCCTTCGTTCTGTCGGTCAATATGCCCGACGTGAACGTGACCGCGACGGCGATCGTCGGTAGGACCGTGCTATTATACACATCTAGATGTGTATAAGAGACAGGTCCAGGAGGCAATCTTTTTTTGTCTTATCAAATATTTTTTAATCCATTGAAATGAAACTTACGTTTTTTGTAGCTGTCGTGCGTGAGTTATTCGGAAAAGAGTCCATTCGGGAGGGTCGTTCTTCCACGCTCCGTGTAATTTGTTCACGATTATGGGTAATGCGTGGTGGAGGAAAACCAT
>NW_022737601.1:0-1062 GCF_011630105.1 Anneissia japonica
TCGAATCCCAACGTTAAGTGATAGGGGTGCACGAATTCCGTCTTGAAAACGCGGTTTCCTCTCGCATTCGTGAAACGAAAGGCTCGGAATTCGGGTTTCTCGGTTGGCTTCGCAAGGTCCTATCCTTCAACACTGGCCCCAAAAAGTGTCGTCTTCATATCTCAAATCAATTTGTTAAAATAATTTTTTTGAACTTTTCGAGGTCCAAAAGTCACGGAACCTAGCCTATCCACGAAGCTCACCTTGTCTTCGTTCGATCTCATAACGTTAAGAGATAGGTGAGCAAGGTCCTATTCTTCAACACTGGGCCCAAAAAGTGTCGTCCTCATATCTCAAATCAATTTGTAAAAATAAATTTTTTCATCTCTGCGAGGTCCAAAAGTCACGGAACCTAGCCCACCCACGAAGCTCACATAGGCTTCGTTCGATCGAATCCCAACGTTAAGTGATAGGGGTGCACGAATTCCGTCTCGAAAACCCGATTTCCGCTGTCTTCGTGGAACGAAAGACGCGGAATTTGGGTTTCTCGGTTGTCTTCGCATGGTCCTATCCTTCAACACTGGCTCCAAAAAGTGTCGTCCTCATATCTCAAATCAATTTGTAAAAATTTTTTTTTTCATCTCTGCGAGGTCCAAAACTCACGGAACCTAGCCTATCCACGAAGCTCACCCTGTCTTCGTTCGATCTCATAACGTTAAGAGATAGGTGAGCAAGGTCCTATCCTTCAACACTGGGCCCAAAAAGTGTCGTCCTCATATCTCAAATCAATTTGTAAAAATTTTTTTTTTCATCTCTGCGAGGTCCAAAAGTCACGGAACCTAGCCTATCCACGAAGCTCACCTAGGCTTCGTTCGATCGAATCCCAACGTTAAGAGATAGGGGTGCGTGAATTCCGTCTCGAAAACCCGATTTCCGCTGTCTTCGTGGAACGAAAGACGCGGAATTCGGGTTTCTCGGTTGTCTTCGCATGGTCCTATCCTTCAACACTGGCCCCAAGAAGTGTCGTCCTCATATCTCAAATCAATTTGTAAAAATTTTTTTTTTCATCTCTGCGAGGTCCAA
>NW_022737602.1:0-1395 GCF_011630105.1 Anneissia japonica
CGGCAAGTGGTACCTTGTGGGTATTACAAGTTTTGGTGTAGGGTGTGGACTTCAGTCTAGGCCCGGTGTTTACACCAGGATCTCAATGTTTAAAGACTACATTGACACAATCACTGAGATTGGTGAGTTCGTCTTTTGACAAGTTTATTCAATAAACAGAGTATGTGCTCTTTTGAGAAATAGACTTGCTTCTCGCTACAAACAGGGAACGTCCCCCCGCCCCGTTTTGCAACTAAATTTTAAAAATTTCAATGCATATCAATGTCATGTTCTCTCACTTATCTAATCTGAAACTGATGTGTTCCCCTTCCCCTGTTTGAAAAAATTCTGGATTCGCCCCTGATTCTCAAATTTACAGAACGGTATCGAGTAAAAATTCGAAAATAATGAAAATAACAAAATAAGTTAAGAAACATTGTGCAATATGATTACACTACAATTAATACCGCATTTAGAACAGGTTATAATTCATCTCTCCTAGCTCAGGACTCTAATCAAGTTTCCAACTAAAAAAGATGGCCAAATAATTGATTCGTTCTTCTCAGTCCTACCCAGATGATCGGGGTTTGAATCTAAGCCAGACCAATTGTCTTTATTTGAAAAGAGAGCACTTTGTCTTATTATACCGGGGTACATGTGTTTCATACGTTCAATTTGTGTTTTTGTGGCCCTTGCGATCCAAGGCGCGGGGCTAAGCGAAACGGTCATTTCCAGATACATTTGAAAGCGCTGAATACAAGTTGTGCATTGTCTTAATACTACTGCAACATAATATATATAAGAGTAAGGCCCCTTCCTGAGTGTGTGTATAACATGTTCTAATGATCGAGATATAATTGAACAGTCTTGACATTATGCATCTTGCTTAATATCTTTGTTAGTTACCGGCAACAGGTACTTCCAATGTGCAAGCGGTTTTTGTTTGCCAAAAGAATATGTTTGTGATGGAGCACGTGACTGTTACAATGGAGAAGATGAGGAACAATGTATCCATGAAGACACCGATGCGATAGAAATATATGAAGACTTCTTTTACAGTGAATATTCATATGATGGTAGTATTATTGGAATATATTTTAATGACTTTAAAAGCAAGACGACATAATCATAAAATTGAGTTGGTTACATTGTACAGGATAATGAGAAGACTTTATGGATTATAAATGTATTTAATAAATATGTGTTTTCAATGGCATGTTTTCTTATAAAGTTACCATAACTAATTTGCATATATGAACAGTTAAGATTAAATGTTGATACAATGATAAACATTTATTATTATTATGCCTATAGTATAGGTAATATGTTTAGTGACAAATTCATTTACAGGTAATGGTGACTGCACTTACGTAGCGATTTTTCTAGGTTTTTTTTCAGAAACAGTCTGTGCATCTA
>NW_022737603.1:0-351 GCF_011630105.1 Anneissia japonica
GTAGGCTTTTTGATGTTAGTGTTGCACAAATAAACTAAGTGAAAAGGGAAATATTACACCATATATATCACCATTAAAGTTGAATGATTATTATACTTATAAGTAAAGCTCCTCTCCCTCCTGCTCTTCCTCCTTTTGTCCCTCCTGCTCTTCCCCTTGCTCACTACTTTCTCCATTACTAATAAGCATGAAAACATTATTAAACCAACACTAACATTTTTTGGACATCAGAAGTACTCCAAAAGACCTGAATAGTTTAGGCTAACATTAAGCAGTTATTAATCCACCTTTTGTGCTCGGTTGCTCCTGGGGTAGTGACTTCATTTGTATTAATTCAAAACACACTGGATG
>NW_022737603.1:358-540 GCF_011630105.1 Anneissia japonica
AAACATACTGGATGGGTGATCCTGGTCTGATGCTGTCTGATAAGTCATTTATTTGAGAATATTAATTATTCCAAAGGTTTGTGTGTACTATATAATCAGTGACTTTCATGTAATAATTTGTTGCTGTACATTTAAAAAAGTTGATGTGATTTTAAGCTTAAATCCAAACCTTCCCTGACAAA
>NW_022737604.1:0-561 GCF_011630105.1 Anneissia japonica
AATGTTTTAATCTACTGTGACTTGACTTATCTACTATAAAATCACACCTCTCCAATTTAAAAGTGTTACTCGGATTTACATTTAACACGAACACATTAGTGAAATTACATTAATCGCAGTATGACGTACATAATCGCACTGTTACTTGATTTGTCAGCTGCGTGTAGTTAAATTAACAATTGTTATCTTTTGAAAATGCATGCAGGTTGATTTGGTATCAAGGACAGCGTTTTAAGCTGGCCCAAGTTTTTACCTTAATAGCTACATAATAGTGTTGTATCAGGGGCCGTATCTTCCGGCACCCTGGATCCGCCCCTGCTGGTCCTCCTGCTCCAAAAACTAATGATTAATCCTGGTGGTCCTAATGTCCGGTACCCTAATGTCCTGGCCCCTATTTTCGGAGCCCCTAGCTTTAGCCAATGAGGGATCATAGGCGTTACCTTCTCTGCACTTAATTATAATTATAAGCAAACATAATGTACGTAGACGACCTAGAGCTGGCACGGTATACTGCAAACAGTGGCGTATCTAGGGGTGCGCGGGGGCGCACTCCCTCCAAAA
>NW_022737605.1:0-640 GCF_011630105.1 Anneissia japonica
GGTATAGTAAATACAATTAGGCCTACGTATACTGTAAGACTGTCTTCTTCATATCGATTTTTTTTACTAATTCCTAACGTCTGATTACCAAAACAAGCTGTGATTCAGACGAAAGAACATTGAATATATTGTAATAAACACTTAAGACATATTAACATTTGAATAATACTTTTGCATTTTAATAAATCATTAGTGTTCGTAATCAATAATTTCAACATCATTTACCGTAAATTATAATCACAATATAATGCCATAGTTGTCATTAAGGCCTGTTTATACTTGCAAAGATAACGATAAAATGCTAAAAAGCAATTGTTCATAGAAAACAAAAGAAATAAGAGTCTTTACACTAGGACGATTCGATAACGATTTATCGTGTTTATAATAACAAAATATTATGACAAATGTTGAAATGGCGCCATAATTATGGAAAGACGATAAAACCGAAGTAGTAACGACGATTGTATCGTTTTCCCATGAATATGACATTTGTTGAATTGGTTTGTTAAAATGTGTTGTTATCGCATACACAATAATTCGTTATAGAAACGTGCCTGTTTTAAATACTTTTCTTATTTTTTTTATTATGTATATTTATGAACAATATAATACTTTTAGCTTTTTATTGTTTTCTATGGAA
>NW_022737606.1:0-1096 GCF_011630105.1 Anneissia japonica
TAGTTGTTTCTAGGTATATCCTATATGCTTATAAAATCAAATATAAATATATATTCATATTTATGAACTGCGCAGGTGTATCAAAGAAAATTAAAGATTTCAAGTGAAAAATGATAATTTGTGTATTATTCATTTATTTCTTTAATTGTGTTTCCTTCAATTCTCTTTATATGTTTTATCCAACTGGAAGCTGCAAGAAAAATAAACAAATTTATTGTATAAAAAGATTGGATTAAATATTGTAATGATTACGGTTTTAACTAATTATTATGAAATAGATTTCAGATGGTAACAACATTCAATTCGATTAAAATCAAAGATACATTTTATTAACCATAATTATTAAAGTCAGGCTCCGGAGGAAACAAATTTTTTGATATGTTGTAAAACTGATTTTTCCAAGACAGAAAAAAAGTAGTTTGACGAAAAGTTGTCAAACAACTTTTTTCTGTCTTAGAAAAAATCAGTTCTACAACATATCAAAAAATGTTTTTGCTCCGGAGTCGGACTTTAAAGTATAGTATATGAAAACGCAACAAAAAGAATAGTATGAAGCACATACTAAATGCCATTGTTTCAATCATAAGATCATGTTTCAATCATGAATATATCACCGTAAATGGAAGAAAGAGAATATATTAGTAGAAAGATAAAATGTTGTTAGTGGAAAGATAGCAAAACAAAAATACTTAGGCCCATGTTAAACCGATTGACGAACTAATTATAATAATATATAGGGCCTAGGTAGGCTAGGTATGTTGACTTTTGCGTTCGGCGCTCCATATATTTGTTCGAAATAAACCGCGACTGAAATGAGGCGCGACCGAAACGAAGCGCGACCGAAATGATCGGTTACCACCATGGCTAGCCTAGGCTAGATAGCCTGGCCAAAGTCACTTCTTATATTTCTTATCTCATTCTTATCCACATCATAAGTCTAACTAGGCCTACCCTAGGCTAGCCTACCAGTACTACTACTACCTAGGTCTAGGGACTGGCTAGACGGTACCCAGATAGGCCTAGCCCAGTGGGCACAACTTGGTTGAAATAACGTTGATTCAACGTAATATGCAAACATTGAATCTACGTTTAATTT
>NW_022737607.1:0-535 GCF_011630105.1 Anneissia japonica
TTTTCTTTACAACACTTTGGCCCCTTCACTTTATTTTTTTAATTATCAGTAAGGAGGATATCTTTCCTCAATCCGGTTCTGATGTACTGATCGTCGGTTCCCCGTCCCGTCGGAAGACAGGTCGCCGGATCGACAAGAAGCATTCCCTGATCGGTTCTGCACGAGGACACGTCAATGAGGTTGCGGAACGCCGACGAGCTGTTTTCGTGTTCCCCGAAGAATCCTTTGTTGACGCTCTTGAATGCGCAAGGTTCGGACTGGCTGCTGTCGTGGCACTGTCTACCCTGCATGCCGACGTTGGATTCCTCCTTCAGGTTGTGGCTGAACACCGGCTGGTAGAATTGGTCCAGGTCCGACTTGTTCTGCTCTACCGGCTGTCTGCTAAGGAGGTACGTTCTGTGCACGCCGCCGGCTCCGCCCGCGTTGTCCGTCATCCAGAGAGGGTGCTTCAGCGCGAGCGTGACGTGCGACTCCGAAGCTCCGATCGTCGCGTACGGATTCGTCGTGAACTTCTCGGTTATCTCGTCCAGCTGAT
>NW_022737608.1:0-914 GCF_011630105.1 Anneissia japonica
GCGCACAAGTTCACACCACTCGATTAACGTTACGCTAGCGTAAGTCGTTGTGTCTGAACATAGCCATTAGCTTGGTTCACATCGGTTATTGTCGACATAAGTAGATAAACTATTGAACAGCGCTACACTCCTAATTGCGTTCGGTGGTCCGAATTATGTCGAGATACCTTGCTGGACCAACTACGCTCACGAGAGCGGCGGTTGTGATCCCGGTGTGACCAAGATCACGCATTCGTACAGCCATTTGCTCATGAATGGTAGCTTTTTGTCTGTACATTTTATCTTTCACCAAATGTCAATAAGATCGAATTCTTCTTCATAAGTCCAACAATGTCGCTTTTGGCGTACTTTCTCAGTCATAATTGATATAAAGATCTCTAAGCTAGGCCTACACTGAAAAACCTTCTCTCTCGAACGATCAAAATAAACTAACGTACAAACAAGCAAGCTTGCTAAGGGTCAACCGGCTTCATTCTGATTGGTGTATTCGTGACCTGAGGCCACCCGTGGTGCGTTATCAACTCGACGATGACTGGATTTACAAGTTAGTCGAGCTAACAGCCATCGTCGAGTTATGAACTTTATCTCGCCGTAATTGACCGTTCACGTCGAAACTATTGTCGACATCAAGTAGATAATCTAGTCGACATAGTTCGATGTGAACGAGGCTTATGGCTCTGGCTGCGTATGGGCGTATCGTTTTTTTACGCTCTCAACAAGGTAATTCAACAAAAGGACGCACATCTCGGGACATCAAAGGTTATAACTCTGGCATCGACATTCTAGGCGCACGTGCGTCCCTACACGCTGAACGTCACAAAAACCATAGCAACCAGACCATAAACCGTCAGCGTGTTAGTTGCCATGTTAGTCGCGCGTCGTGCGGTGATTACAAAGGCCTAATGATATTTTGC
>NW_022737609.1:0-605 GCF_011630105.1 Anneissia japonica
AGCATATATACATTTATCTATTTTTGTCTTTTGTCTTACCTTTGTATTATTTATTTGTATAATCATCGGGAAAACGAATTTTATTGGTGAATTAATCCATAAGTGACAATAAAAGAATCTTGTATCTTGACTGAGCTCGATTGATTCCTGATGCACTACTGATAAAGCCTGAAGACGTCGTTGTGGAATGATGTGAACATAACCACTATAAGCGCCTCGTTACGACGGCTTGGTAGTCATGGACCGAGACCATACGCAATTCAACACAATGACGCTGCAAGTACCTTTTAATTTACATTGTAGGAATGTTATTTTAGAAAGTTTGCATCCAGTTTCACATAAGAGATACAGGAAAGAAAACAGGAAATCTACTTCCTAATTGTTCTGAATTTGTCTGTATCTGCTAATATTCCGGAAAGGAGCGGCATTACTTCTTGTAAGGAGCGGCAGAAGGACGTGATTTTATTATTCGATTAACACGTCTGCTCTTCTGTAGTATCTTTGTCCTCTCTTCTACGATTATTATACCTACTTTTAATTCAAATTCTTACGGTTGTTGATAGCATAGCATGCCTATTTCATTAAATATATTTTATTTTATAACA
>NW_022737610.1:0-818 GCF_011630105.1 Anneissia japonica
TGAAGTATAAGGTTCAAGATCGTCTGGAGTACAGTGCTCGATACCGGGGTAGAGCTAAATACAAAACAAATGAATGTTGGCTTTAAAGTACACATCAGTTGTACACATCCGCCTGAAGAGTGTGGTTGGCCCAGCCAACCATACGAAACAATGTTGTAGTGGAATTAAATAATATGAAGTATTATCAAGTTTGCCTTCGTTTTGTTTATCATTATCATTAGCTAATCCCCTAACGATCGTTATGCTTTCCCACAGTCCATTACTTGATTATTCATTGTTCTCCCTTATTACTGTTTATGTGTACATTATATCATTAAGCCTTTATAGTATGCCGACTTGCTTTGGTCTACTGTATTGTTTCTCAAATTGTACAGTATAATACAGTATTATTACCATTCAACTATCTCGGAATGTTAATTTTATGTCAAGCGTTGATAAAGACTACAGAAGTAGCCGAAATAAATAAATTTTAGTATTTCTAAAGTCAACATTTTACGTATTTGAGTTTCATTCAAGTAAAATAAAATGTAAAAACAATTAAAAGACGATGTACAATCATTGAAGGTTGACTTGCGGAACTCAAATTTATTAAAATATAATCAAATAGAACAGATATCTCGATAGTCAAAACAAATGAGTCAGAAGGTTTATATTAGTTGAAGTAATTGTGTCAAAGTGAACACTAACAGAAGTCTACAAACCGTAACAATACTCTGACTTTGAAGGACGCTGGTTCGGTTCCCACAGCACTTACTTTAACTCCGTTATACTAATATTATAAAGGTAGATTACAATATTTATATAATATATACACATGT
>NW_022737611.1:0-728 GCF_011630105.1 Anneissia japonica
ACGTCATAGATAATTAGCATATCGTCCTAGATTACTCGTCGTCGCATATCTAAAACTCCTTAATGTGTAGCAATTTGGACGAAAGTTCTCCGGTTTTAGTGGAATATTTCAATATGATATAAGTATACCAGCCTTTAGATAAAATACATTGGTAATAGTTGTAAGATTTTAGAGGTAGTAAATTGCATTTCCCGTCTTCTGTCGACTGTCATACCGTAGTTTTTTAAGCCAAAGTCGACCGTGCTGTACTGAATGTGTATTGTATTACTTATCTAGACCTACATAATATGCATAGTAGGAAGGGCAAGAAGTAATGTTCATCGACTTTGAATGAGACAGGAAATTCCTGTAAATATATAATATATTTTGATTCTATTTGGAATCGCTTTTTTTTTCTATAATTAAAAAAATGTACATTTTAAAAGAAAACTGAGGCTGAATTACTTCAAAAAATAAGAACACATTGAGGCTGATGTAAAATTTCAAATGTTTTTATTTGCATGCAAAGTAAATAAATAACATTAATCAGTATTTCTTGCCATGCCTGTTGCTTTTTGTTTAACTGCTTGAAGACCTTAGTAATATGGACTGAATTAATGAATAAAAGTAAAGCAATTGATGATTCCAATAAGGTGAAACAAATAAATTTTTAATATACCTCAGGTTCAGCCAGTTGCATCCCATCAGCACTTTCATTATCTCTCTGATCACTCACTGGGTATATACAT
>NW_022737612.1:0-716 GCF_011630105.1 Anneissia japonica
GGTTCCACGTATGTCTTGATAGTATAAAATGAGTACGAATGCACAAAGTAGAGTCGTATACGTTGACATAATAGACATAAGATATTTTTTTATTTCGAATATTTCGAGCACGCCTGTGCTCTTCCTCAGCGATAACACGTATGATTAAAAAAGCTTTACAAACTAGCAATAGGGGAGAAACAATATAGCAGTGACTAATAAATCGTAAATAATATGTATAATTAGGCCAGATTATAAAGGGCGGTAACAACAAAGAAAATAAAGATAAACGAAAGGGCTAATCAGCCGAATGTAGGCCTATGATCTCACTAGCCTGAGCCAATGAAAAGGAAATATAACAAGTTAAATAGTATATAAAGGATGAATAAAATGTATCTAGATGGGTGAATGCATTGATTAATAAAAAGTGTAATCTGTGAGAAATCCTAAATCTTTATTGACGCCATTTTTGTGAGTATTTAAAAGCCTAGTGTATTGTCTCTAATAGATTTTTTATGATTATTGCATCTTATTCAAAATTTGCAACCAGTTTCCCCGACGTATATAGTGTCCATGCATTGGGTACACCAAATAAGATATATGACATTTGAGGCGTAGCAAGTGAGCGATGGTGGGTGTATGGTTAAGTGGCGGATGTTGATGGTGTCGTCGGTAATAAGAAGCTTACAAATTTGGCATCGTGAATTACTACAAGGGTGATTACCAAATTTAGGGGT
>NW_022737613.1:0-679 GCF_011630105.1 Anneissia japonica
AGGCCACACACGTGTGTTTGAAACTAAATATAAGCATTTTCATCATGATTTTATTTATTACAAACATATTCTTTCACCATCAATACACATTGAGGCTCTTCTTTTAGGTTAAAACGATCTATCTTAAGTTTTTCTTTCTTGAGTTTGGGACTATTATGTGTTTAAATAACTTAAAAGGATAACCCTAAAAAACCCTAGTAAATGCGCGCGAATCGCGCAAAAAGTTTTTGTGTTTTTAATTATAATTTCGTCGGAATTGATCCCAGATCCCTAAAATGTGCAATTTTTAGATGAAATTGGCCTACTCTGACAAGAAATGCGCGCGAAGCGCGCGAAATTGGAGATTTTTAGGCACTTTCAGGGGATGAAAAGGGCATTTATAAGGGGGTGGGAAAGATTTTCCAAAGATAGATATTTTCCCCTTGTTCCCCGGTGGTTAGCCTACGCTATCTGGCAGCTTAGATCAAAGGAGTTAAGTGGAGAAGAGGTTGCAGTGTGTTGTGAGTCTGGTCATTATGATATCTTCCTATTTATTCTTGTCTTTATTTTTCTCTCCTCTTTTTCTTTTCTTTTTCCTTTCCTTTTCTCTTCCTTTTCTTTCTCTTTCCCTCCCTCTCCCCTCTTTCTTTTCTCTTATTACCCAGCCCGATACGACGGCTAGTTCAGCCCGGTAAAAACC
>NW_022737614.1:0-1077 GCF_011630105.1 Anneissia japonica
CGCCCGAACATAACATTTGAGGCATTCTGGGCTATCATTTTTTTCTTTTTCTCTCTTTTTTTTCTTCTTTTTTTTACCTCCCAAAAGGGGGGGGCCGGGGCCGGGTCGGCCCCCCCCCCTAAATCCGCCCCTGCCGATGATGGATGACAGATGCTTCAGGAAAAAAAGTGTTAATGTCTTCTAAATTTAATACCAGAGTTTATCATCCATATGGTTATCCTAGAGAGCACAAAACACAGTTGGTTAAAACTGGTGGTGTGTGCTCCTGGTAAACTAGACTTGCCACAAAAATATATAAATATAAATTTAAAAGTAACACAAAACAATCGCATTTTTCTAAAAAACTTTCAAAAGGTACAACATTGAATTTGAAGCTTTAACTATTAGGGTGTGAAATTTAATGCACTAATAAATATAATTTACACTAGTTTTTATTATTATTTTTGTCTATTTTAATTGATGAATGACTAATCATAATCTGCAGAATTAATGTTAGAATAATATGTGTTTGTGGGGGTGGGGCGGTTAAAAAAAAATGGAGTTTTTGGTATTAAAAAACTCTGCATGTTTTCCTCTTTAAAATTGTGTTTAGATTGATGGAGATTGGTTGGGTAATAGCAAAGTTATGAATATAAAATTGATTGGATATCAGTCATGTAGGTTTTGAGAAAACAGATTCCAAAGATACCAAATCAATAGTTTAATATTAGGATTTGTATTTTTTTAAATAATTTTAAGATTCTTTTCAGTTAGATTAAGTGATTCATATTTTGTAGAAATGTTCTTCAATGTAACTTGTTTCATAAACTTGTTTTTAGAACTATCTACGTGGTGTACCACAAGCATTAATTATATATTATACTTCGCCATGCAAACCTTCAAACAATATTTTGTTTCATAAACTGCAAAAACCTGGGTGTTGGCGCAAAATTATTGTGACAAATGTAGGGTTTTGCCAGAGCCGGTCACATGTAATCAAGTTAAACTTGCCTAAGTCGAATAACTTCTAAGTCGAATAACTTCTAAGTCGATCTTATTTTACATGCCAAATTTTTGTGTTTTTCATTAATTAACAAT
>NW_022737615.1:0-2006 GCF_011630105.1 Anneissia japonica
CATTTACCAAAATCCGGTGTCAGTTGAACTACTATTACGGCCATGTAACCTACCAAATTTAACTTATTATTTATTTATTTTTTATTTATTTATTCAAGACTCAACAGTGTATCAAAAACACCAATAACAGAGTCGCCATAAAAATATACAATATCATTCATAAAAATATATAAAATTTAAAATAAAAAAAAACATAAAAAGCATAAAAAAATCGTAATAATATATTAAAAACCGGTATTTATTATAAGATTAAAAATAGAAATATTACAATTAAAAATATCAATATTAGGAAAAATTTGAACTAGATTATTATAAGAAAGTGCAACACGACGAAAAATACCATTAGTACAAACATTAACACGAGAGTATGGAACTTTTAACAAATGATTGGTACGAAGCCTGCGCATAGGCATGAGGAGTCTCTGCTACCTCAGGGGTGGATTTAGGGGGGCCCGGACCCGGCCCCCCCCCTTTTGGAAGGTAAAAAAAAGGAAAAAAAAGGAAAAAAGAAAGAAAAAGAAAAAAATGATAGCCCACAACGCCTCAAAATGTTATTTTCGGGCGTCTAGAACACAGAAATTTCGCGGGGGACCCCCTGGGACATTGTTGTCTCAATCGGCCCCCTTTTCGGCCCCCCCTTTTGGATATCTCTGGATCCGCCCCTGTACCTCATTGGCATCATTGGTTATGGTGGAAGAAATGAATTTTAATGCTCTCTTATTTTTTAACTATGACCAGAATCTTTTGGGGTTTGTAGTTATATCTGACGACAATAATGTTTAACTACCAATTTTAACTTGTACTTGTTCCCGATGGTGAATAAGACCACGGTTCTGTCTGTTAGCAATCTCTACTTTTCGTGGCTATGTATCAACGGTGGGTTTAGGATGTGGGTTAGCAAAAAATCTTCCCTAAAAATAGTGTGAAAAATTATGCTACTTTGATACGAGACAGAGCAGGGACAATTTTACCTTAGTATTGCCCACACTTGTGCTACCAAGTCCTCACAAACAGTGGCGGCTCTAGGATATATTTTCTGGGGGGGCTAAGTTGTCCGACAAGGGGACTTGAGCTCATAGGCTCCAGCTGGGGGAAGGGGTTTTGAGAAGGATCCCCTCCCAAATGAGATTTTTTTTAAAGAATATCAACCTCTGGATGGCCGAAAATGGCACTTTGAGACTGTGACAGACATGTGTTGGCTTGGTGTGGGCCTATTTTTATATGTTTTATGGTCTGACTGCCCGACGAGCTCTGTCCGACAGGGGGGGCTTGACCTGTCCCGTGGGGGCTTAAGCCCCCCTGCCACCCCGCTGGTGCCGCCACTGCTCACAAATATACCCTATACATGCTGAAACATAAATTTCCACACTTGTGCTACCAAGTCCTCAAAATTACCCCTGTAAATGCGGCACCTACCTGTATAGAAATGTTTAAGAGTGAGCCCCCAAAATTACATAACTATAGATATTTCCTATTCACTTTACAGATTGCTTACCATAATGTTTGCTACTTTTAAGCCCAGCACACAAGACCACTTTATCAAACTGCCTTTTGTGTGCGTTTGCTAATCAAATTGCATCTCATGACAGTTTACACAAAGTGTGTGTATATTTTTCAGTAAGAATTCTGCCTCAAGAGACAACGAGCACCAAACTTGTTAGTCTCACAAGGCAGATGCTCACTGTGCGTACATGTTAAACAGCTCGATCATAGATTACAAATGAATTGACCAATAAATTAGCTCCACTCTCATAGCCTAAATAAATACAATTTTTATTTGCATGGCAACAAGGATAATTTTAGCTAGAATTTGTGTAAGGAAATCTAAAATATAATGTGTGAAAAGTTTACAACTGGAGGGCCTATCAGACAATACATAATATATCAAAGATCGGCAAAAACAGCTCATATAGTATATGAAAAATGCAATCATGATGTTTGTTCTAAAAAAGTTTAATACTTTGTAGTATGTCAACACCTGGTACATATATATTGGTTAAGGAATC
>NW_022737616.1:0-1019 GCF_011630105.1 Anneissia japonica
TAAAAATGCATTTTTTTTTGTTAGGCACGGTGAGATAGCCTGAAACAAAGACTATCCCATTGAAATTTGAAGTTTTTCGGAAACGAACTCGAAATATGGCGGAAAGTCAAAAATTTGCAATAAGTGCTCAACTCGGCGAGATAAGCACTTTTGTGCAAAAAGTGACAATGTTAAAAGTTTAGTCAAAATGCAATTTTTTTTGTTAGGCACGGTGAAATAGCCTGAAACAAAGACTATTCCATTAAAAGTTTGAAGTTTTTCGGAAAAGTACTCGAAATATGGCGGAAAGTCAAAAATTTGCACTAAGTGCTCAACTCGGCGAGATACGCACTTTTGTGCAAAAAGTGACAATGTTAAAAAGTTGAGTCAAAATGCAATTATTTTTTGTTAGTCACGGTGAAATAGCCTGAAACAAAGACTATTTCATTAAAAGTTTGAAGTTTTTCGGAAAAGTGCTCGAAATATGGCGGAAAGTCAAAAATTTGCACTGGTGCTCAACTCGGCGAGATCAGCACTTTTGTGCAAAAAGTGACAATGTTAAAAAGTTGAGTCAAAATGTAATTTTTTTTTGTTAGGCACGGTGAGATAGCCTGAAACAAAGACTATTCCATTAAAAGTTTGAAGTTTTTTTGAAAAGTACTCGAAATATGGCGGAAAGTCAAAAATTTGCACTAAGTGCTCAACTCGGCGAGATAAGCACTTTTGTGCAAAAAGTGACAATGTTAAAAAGTTGAGTCAAAATGTAATTTTTTTTTTGTTAGGCACGGTGAGATAGCCTGAAACAAACACTGGCTAAATCTTTGGCTAATGACAATTACCTAAAGTTCTAGGAAAAGGTGAAAAATTTAACGGTGGCACTCTTAAACGTTCCAAGGTCGTTGAAAGAAATTTGTAATATGTTGTCCTATCATGAAACTGTAAAAAATTACATTAATCACTAGGTAAATCAACAATCTTTGACAATGTCTACACTGAGCACCTTCAAATTTTTAGTGCGAGGGTTCACACTTTTTAGTTTA
>NW_022737617.1:0-1341 GCF_011630105.1 Anneissia japonica
ATATATATATATATGTATGTATTTATATATATTTCTTTAAGTAAGTAAATTAAATTAATTAATCCCTGATTCTGATGGATCATGGAACTCCATATGTGCCCCAGGGGTGCTGTGTGTTATGCCACGGACAGTGGTGTCTGCCTGATCGTGGTAGGCATTGTTGCTCTTGGTGATCGCTGATTCTCATTCATGCATGTGCCCCTTGGTTTTTGGGTATGGGAGTTCCATATCCATGATCTCTTTTGTCTATTTTTAAAATTTATTTAAAAAACAATGTTATTCTTGTTAAGTGTTTATTTAAGTTTTGTCAATTAATGATGGGATACCCTCGAAAGTGATTAAGTTCACTATTGGTTTCCCCCGGATATTAATTTGATTTCTTTTTTTGTACTGCTTACTGTTCATTATTATTTGTTGTAGATGTTTACAGAAAGAAAGAAAGAAACAAACATCTCAAACCTGATATTTCAAAAACGGAACAACTGATATAAATGAAACTTTCGTTATATGAGTTACATGACAGACAACGTTTCTTGGATAATTGTTTCCGGCATAATAGATAATGTTACATCAGTCCCCTTAAAAGTAAAGACTCGGGCCTCTGGGTCTATCACCCTTACAGTACGAGGAGCCATGGGCAGCAAAAGTTAAAAATATTCATTTTGTGAAAAATCGGCTGTGTGGTTTTTCGGTGATACAAAAAAAAAAAACAAACAAAAAAACTAGGGCATAAATTACAGAAATAAATAAAAATGGTATGTGAGTAATCAATAATACCAAATATTATATATCTTATGCGTAGGCCTATGTATGGTGAAAAAATAGTCATCCTGAATTTTACAATTGCACACAAGTGTTTAAATGACTGTACTGAATGCATATCGTATCATTTTCTCCAAACAGTTGACGAAATGAGCGAGTACAACGAATCCCTATTGATTAATCTGTATATGCAAGGATGTACTGGTAAATCATATGGTAATCTGTCTTATTTATAAAATGTCGCAGTGGCTCTTGCTAGTCTTAAACCAACACAATCTAATCATTATTAGAGATATGCTGGTGTAACGATAACCACTGCCTTTAGAAAAAATATGTTCCTGATACGCATGAGTATACATCAGTCTGCAGAAACTAGGTAAAATATGGTATGTAAATAGGTTGAGAAGACACAACATTGAATAGACATTGTACCTATGAGATGGCCAGATATCATTTTCAAATGATGGCTAAATAAAATAATAATAATAATAATAATAATAAATAATAATAATAATAATAATAATAATAATAATAGGCCTAGGTTAACGGCTACCTATATATATTATATATATTACATAT
>NW_022737618.1:0-515 GCF_011630105.1 Anneissia japonica
GCTAGCGCAACATGCGGACGTTGGTACGTGTTGGTTAGTCAACAAACGTCGCCTAAAGTAATTGATTTTACCGACAGAACGAAAGAAGGAAACTCCGCTTTTCAGTCGTCTTTTAGGCCCTTGTTTTTTGACAAACAATGACCTTTCAGAGGTCAAATTGCTGTCAAGAATATGAATTGGCTGCTTCGCAACAAAAAGATATCCATAGAAAAATATAATAATCGTATGATAGATATTGATGCGTTTGTGTGAGAATAGGAATGTTTGCGTGTAAATGCATGTCTATGTACGGGTGGGTGTTTATGTATGTGTGTGGGTGTGTGTATATATTTATTTATTTATTTATTTCGGTATAAAAAACACACATCCATGACCGGCAGTTAAAAAACTGAAATGGCACGGTTACAAACACTTAATGAAAATTCTATCAAAAAAAATTTTTACAAAAAAACACATACCTCAGTAAAACAAGAAATATAATAAAAACATTATTATAAAATTATGATAAATTCGAT
>NW_022737619.1:0-780 GCF_011630105.1 Anneissia japonica
TAAATCATTTTATCACGCTTAAAATTGTCTACAGCATCATCACGTCGAGTTCATCGGCTATGTAACTGCCATTCGACTTGACTACTTGTCAAGATAATTTATGTTCTCAAGTCGACATAATATACATATCATGTCGACATGGCGAGATAGATTATCTTGACAAGTCGTCATAGTAAAAATTGTATGTTGTCATAAAAATTGTATGTTGTCATGGCGAGATAGATTATATTGACAAGTCGACATAATACATATTGTATGTTGTCATGGCGAGATAGATTATCTTGACAAGTCGACATAATATAAGTTGTATGTTGTCATGCCGAAATAGATTATCTTGACAAGTCGACATAGTAAAAATTGTATGTTGTCATGGTGAGATAGATTATCTTCACAAGTCGACGTAGTAAAAATTGTATGTTGTGATGGCGAGATAGATTATCTTGACAAGTCGACATAATAAAAGTTGTATGTTGTCATGGTGAGATAAATTATCTTGACAAGTCGACATAGTAGAAATGTTATGTTGTCATGGCGAGATAGATTATCTTGACAAGTCGACATACTAAAAATGGTTTGTTGTCATGACGAGATAGGTTATCTTGACAAGTCGACTTAATAAAAGTTGTATGTTGTCATGGTGAGATAAATTTTCTTGACAAGTCGACATAGTAAAAATGTTATGTTGTCTTGGCGAGATAGGTTATCTTGACAAGTTGACATAATAAAAGTTATGTTGTCATGACAAGATACAATTTTTATTATGTCGACTTGTCAAGATAA
>NW_022737620.1:0-3103 GCF_011630105.1 Anneissia japonica
GGTGCTCCTTTAATAGTTTATCTTATTGGCAATGACTTTACCACGTCTTATTATCGCCGTTAGTGGTTTTTATAAAGATGCTTTAATTGTTAAAATAAAGACTAGTAAAACACAATTGATGTTCAATTGCTTTAATACACTTGAAGTTTCTTGCTATGCAATAGAATAAATAAATAAAAGCACTCAAAATTCACATGGATAATAGCTTTAATAATTTACCTTAAATCGTTTTACGATCGCATGATGACGTCATCGGCCAAACACCGTTCGTAAAATAGAAAATTCGTAATTGAGAAGTTCGTAATTACGTACCCTTTGGTCTAGAAAGCGTTCGTAATTGAGAAAATTCGTAATTGAAAAGTATGAAAAAATAGCGCACTCTAGATAGATTTTTTAACCATGTGTGTGCGCTTAACTATCGTCACGGCCTATTGGTATGGTCTATGACTGGTCTAAGTTTACACAGAATATTTACAATGTGCAGGACTTCGTAGCAAACAACAACAAATTCTAAACTATTATATATTATTACTGTATAGACGAACCTCTCTCCATTGTGCTATTATTTACCCATAGCCTCAGTGCCACAGCCAATGCAAAATCAAGAAGTACTCCGCAAGGGCGACGATCATTCGTTTAACCATGTGCTTGTTGCGCAGATGGATTTATGCTTTGAGCTGAATGGCTATGCACGCTCCAGGGTTTTAGCATTGTGAACAAGCCGCCGCACTGCTGTCAGCCTTTGATCGCGAGTCCGCAATACACGAACGAACGTATAAGACGTGATTCTTTTCTGTGCTGCATATAACTGATGAAACACTTTCAGAAGCACCATGAGCTTCATATTTGGCGGATACCGGCGCTATATAAATGTTCTATTCTATTCAAACAGATAAATTATAAACGCAAAGGATGGGTATGATTTAAACAAATAAAACAACAACCACATTAGACGGACATGAACGAATTTATGAATGATATGACGGACAAGATTAAAAAAAAATTAAATAACGAAAACATAAGACGGACATGAAAAAATTCATAAAGGAACGAACGTATAAGACGGACATGGTTCAAACAATAAAACAAAGCCAACATAAGACTGTCACTTCTCAAACAAATAACAAACGTATCGGACGGACATAGACAAATGATACTGTGTAGACGAATGAATAATTTTGTAATGAACAAAATATTTATGAACAAAAACAAACAAATATGAAACCAATGGACGGTTTACAAATGAAACCAATGGACGGTTTTACAAATGAACATGTACCGGTACGCATGTAAAAAGTGCAAGTTGTGATGATATATCGCTTCTGTCTTTATTCATAAATGAGGGATACCAATTGAAAGTATCCCTACTTATTTTTTTTATTTTTTTTATTTGGGGGGTAGAGGGGTGGCGTTTTTTTTCTTGTTTTTTTTTTCACCATCTTCAGTACAATTCTGTACAGTACACATCATACGGGAAAAAATCCGTCATCGACTTCTGTCTTAAATTGTTGAACCTCTGTTCGGCAGCTTCATCTCGCCATTTCCTCACTTGCATTAGGTGAATATAATCCACATCCCCTTATCTTCCAGTCACATCAACAGGTTGTCAGCAGCGTTAAAATCTGTTGATGCGTTGACTCTTGGGAGGTGACTAACTTCTTGTTCATCATAAGATGAATCGTGCTCCTGCGATGTTTCCATACCACTGATGATTTGATCATCCGTTAGCCACTGATACCCTGGATCGTCTGCGTCTTCAGTCAGCCATTCAACAGGTCCCATCTACTCGGAATCATCGGGTTGGTATCCGAGTTCTTCCAACATTATTCCGAATTCAGCCGAGTCACCGTCATCATGATAGTTTCTTTGATGAGGATCGGAGTCGTTGTTCGGCTCTTCTCCCAGAAGTTGTCACCAGCTACGACTTAGGTTTTTATTTTTATTTTTTTTTAAACATGAGAACAATAAAACGTTTTAAGTCAAAAGTGTGATTGTGTTATTCATTCAATTGTGATCTTTCCTAACATATTAATTAATATCTTAAATTCCTGTTCAATTTTTAATTTCCATTTTTCTTATAAATTCCAATCCAATAACAATGGTCTATAATCAATGTATAATTAATGTTCATTCAATGTTCAGCAATTCAATCAATGTTTAATCAATGTTCAATAATCAATGTATAATCAATGTTCATTCAATGTTCAATAATCGACTTTCAGCAATGAAATCAATGTTCAATAATCAACGTTCAGTAATCCAATCAATGTTCAATCAACGCTTGCATTTCTTCTTTTTTTTTTAATTACTGTGCAAACATTGTACTTGGGATTTGGTTTGACAGTTCGTCCACTTCGGGTTCTTGTTGGCTGAATCTGTGTTGGATTTTGGGGTAGTTCTTCACGAGGCTAAATTTGCATTTGTGGTTTTGGGTTGTGTATCGGCTGTGTGTCCTGGAATTGTAATGGTATATAAACAGCTTTTTGTATCGGCTTGTTTTCTGTTACAGGAAGCAGATATTTTCTGTTTCTTCTTATTTGCGTTTCACCGGTATTGACCATATATGATCTTGGCTGTTCAAGAATCTTGCTGATCGTTCCAAGGCGATCATGTCCTTTCTTTGTTCTTATTCGAACTGTCTGGTTTTCTTGAAGCGCTGGGAGTGCGCTTGCCTGTGCTTTTTTGTCATAGTAGCGCTTCTGTTAGTTTCTCTTCATTTCTTATTGATTTCTTACAACTTTTGTATTGAGTGGTTTTGGTGTCAGTAAGAATTTGTTTGTGTAGAGAGGATTTCTAGTTGAATGTGATAGTAGTCTTTGTGCCGGTGATTTGAGAACATTATCTCTTGGCACATTGCGTAAGTTCAGAAGATTTTGATAGATATCTGATCCATCTCTTTGTGTCTTTTCTAACAACATCTTTGCCTGCTTTAATTACCGCATTCTCTGCAAGGCCATTTGATTGGGCATGTTCACGACTACTCGTGATGTGAACAAAGTTCCATTCTGATGCGAACTGTTTGAATTGTTGACCTGAATACTGACCTCCATTGTCACTTATGAGAATCCGCGGTGTACCATGGGTAGCAAAGTGACGCTTCAGT
>NW_022737620.1:3189-3871 GCF_011630105.1 Anneissia japonica
AATCTACGAGTACCAGGAAATGCTTATTGTTCCACTCAAATATATCTGTGGCAACAATCGTCCATGGTAGATCTGGAATGTTATGTAAAAGTAAGGGCTCCTTGGCTTGATGTGCCTTTAGGGCATTACATACCTGGCAGGATGACACAATCTTGTTTATGTCATCGCACATTGATCTCCAATAGACAATTTCCTGTGCTCTGCGTTTTGTAGCTTCTATTCCAGGATGTCCTTTGTGTAGTATTTGTGTATATGATGACTGGAGAGAGCTAGGAATTATGCTTTTATGTCCTTTCATAACTATTCCATTATCTACTGAGAGTTCATCTCTGAAAGTAAAATAACTTCGTATTTCTAAAGGGCACGACTTTGGAATTTTTGGCCATCCCTTAAATATTGTGTTAATTAACATCTGTAGAGTGCGATCCTCTTTCGTTGCACTTCGCAGCTCTTCCTGTTTAGCATCAAAGATGTGCGATACTTCCATGACTTCATACAGATAATCATCATCACCAGTATCTGTAGTAGGTGCTCGTGATAAGGTGTCTGCCATATATAGCTCAGCACCTTTCTTGTAACTTCTTTGTAACTGCATTAGTAATTTCTGCAGAAAAGCAGGCGCTTTGTGAAGTGGCTTCTTCACAATGGTTATCAGTGGTTGATGGTCTGTTTGTATGGTTAT
>NW_022737621.1:0-872 GCF_011630105.1 Anneissia japonica
TATCACACTATCCAAATTACTGATTATGTCAGTCACTCTTGCTAGTATTCCTGAAGAATAAGTGCTTTAATCAACAGTTGCATTAATTAATGATTGCATAAAACTGCATACTTATAGTATCAAAAACAGCCTTAAACCAACAATTACATTAGTTGAAGGTTTTCATAAAACTGCTTACTGAATTCTTTAAAAAACCCAGCCAAAACCAACAATTACATTCATTAATGAGTGCATAAAACTGCTTACTGCATTAATTAAAACAGCCCAAAAAACTACTGCATTAAATCATGCAAAAACTACATGATGTATTAATCAAAAACAAATCTAAACCAAGAACTACATTAACTAATGATTGCATGAAAGTCCTTACTTTTATTCAACAAAAATATCCAATACCAACAATTATATTATTAATGATTACGGATCGCCGGAAGCATTTTTCTTGCCTACAGTACGGAATACGAATTATGGTTTTCTGTTGATGTCTACGCTAAATTCAATGTACTTTACATGTAAGAAATTAATGTATGCTGGCTTCATAAAATGGAAATTATTTATTTACGAGTTATAGTGATGAAATATTGAACGAGAATTTACCCAACTAACCCGTAACTTAACCCTAACGTTCCCTAGCTTTTCCCCGAATTTAATTTTTTTAAAAATACTACCAGAAACATGCTAATTTTCACTTTCTGCTGATGTCTAAACTAACACAAATTTACTTTTTTATGTCCATAAATGAATAGAGTTTCGCATCTTTAAAAGTAAAAATATATTTTGAGGTAATTGGTTGAAATTTTGTGATTACAATTTTCATTTTAGGTGTAATCAATTACAACAGTCCCTTAACAGACACTCCTCTGCTTCTCCAT
>NW_022737622.1:0-888 GCF_011630105.1 Anneissia japonica
ATTAATTTTGATTTAGTCCAATTAAAAATAAGATTTAATTATTAGTAGTGACGACAGTAGCTTATATCAGACAGCTAAACTGTAGCGGTCACTGTATGTGTGCTTTCTGTCTTTGATGAGGGTGTTTGTGTTTGTTTGTATTGGATATAAAGCAAATTAATTACTAATAAATGTTTACCGTCCATCCTCCACCGTCAGTATTCATATTACTACATTTGGAACGATTCACTCTCGATACCTAGAGGACGGATCATGTAGTCTCCGTTACTGGCATCGTCATTGTTGTCACGGATTTCAGTGAAGTCTCGGGGATAAGCTTGCAGAAACACATTAACCAGTCAGGAGCGAAATAATACAATTTAAGTAATTTAATTGCTAAACTAATGAATGTGGTTTTATCAGAGCAATCATTACTGTACCTTGTGGATAAGTACAACTGTGATGGCTAATGGTGTTGTTACAGCAACTGGAATTGGCACAGCAACTGCTTCCTTCTGTGCTTGCCTCCTGACTATGTGACAGCAAGAGAATCACGAACATTGTCACTGTAAAGATGCACTGTTTTTTTACTGGTGTGATCTGTGGTATATACGGTAGAGAATCAATGATAATATCAACTCTCACAATATACTATTTTAATCCAAACCTTGATCCACGTCCGGTCCGGGATGCGTATTTTTTTTCTGCAGTACACATAAGCAAATATATGTTTCTTTTAGCCAATCAGAATGTAGGAAGCCTAAAATGACGTCAGATAACTATTGAATAATTAATCAGCAGTGAGACTCGCTTCCTTTGCTGCTAACAATGGCTAAACATTCCCCTCGCGTGTTTACAAGGGAGCTCTGAGTCATAAAATGACAAGGGTGGGTTGTTGAAATTATTAAC
>NW_022737623.1:0-9542 GCF_011630105.1 Anneissia japonica
GTTGACCATCTGCCGATTGAGATTAGAAGGTTCATTGCAGGGCTTCTTGCAAACTCGCATGAAAAAGTGCTAAAGGTGCAAGTTGTCGGGAAGTGAAAATGGAAAGTAGACAAATTAATGTAAGAAGAGTAAAATTGGAAAGAAAATATCATTATTTTGAAATTGACATAAGAAGAAAATGTGAATAACCCCGCAGCTCAAATCATCGAAGCCACTCTCATGATTAGTTAGATTATCGTTTGCTAAAAAAAATATTGTTTTAAAAAATGAATAAACACTTATTTGAGAGTGGTGCTTATTTAAACGTTGCGCTTATTCTCGCGAGCATGGTACATACATAACCTACTCCCCCTCCCAACCACACAAACACACACACACATTTCACCTATATAGTCTTACCGTATATAACTTTTTAATGTTTTGTCTTAACAATTCGATTGAAATATAGAAATGTTCGTTATCAATTGGGTAAAAAGAATTTGGTAAACCATCATATTTACTATCATTTTCTCTTTTTTTTTCTGATTTACAAAATTAATAGATATCATAAAATTTATATTTAGGCGGGAAATGAGTTTTTTTAGAACTTGTATATATTATATTTATATTTATCTTTGCTATACATTAAGTTCATTAGATTTTTAACTATTCGGTTCAAAAAAGTTTCCTATCTATTCGTTCAAAAAAACATTGGTAAACCATTACCTTTATTTACTCTCATTTGCTTATTTTTTTATTTCTACACTTAAGAGGTAAAGATATATATCACGTATAATATCTATGTAAACATGGTTCATCAAACGCAATTGTTATCTACAATTTTTGTATTCTTCCCTTTTACATCGGCGTAGCTAGCTAGGTGATGACGGGTTCCAATGCAAGAATAACGCGGTCTCAGCAGCTGGTTAAAAATACGCAGGAATACTTTTGGCATTTATAAAAAATATACAATTGAAATTAACGCAATACCCAACAATGTTTGCTTCTAAACCTAAATATTATTCAGAGCTCGCTGGGCATTTATTTATTTTTTTCTTTATTGAAATTAAAAGTTGGAAATATTTTTAGGCCTAATGTTATTTAAGGGCCCCTAAAAGACATGGGCCCATGTGCTTTGTACTAGCTGGTTCCGCTGCACATCCCTGCGCCACTTTCTTTTAAAATTTTACTTGATTTCTTGGAATGCTCAACGTGGTAATCTGTTACATTGAAATTCCTCGTCGTCTTCATTTTATGACCGGTTGTTGTGGTGTTTTTGTTTATATTTTGTAAACGTCGCCATCATGTTTCGATTGATATTGAAGGCGATGAAAATAAAAAGACCTTGTAACGTATTTAGTATGATGAAAATGTACCAAATTTCAATTCGATCAACGAAAGAAGCAAGAAATCCAAAAAACCATGTGAGACCCATTATGGTGGTAATCTGTAAAAAATCGAGAATTATTTGTTATTTGTTTTCATACAATTAATATTAAATCTTAATGTGTAATAGTGTAGTTAATTCTGTTATTCTTTTCAAAATGTTATTAAATTTTCTTTGACAAAGAACAGTTGTATGCCCATATATAATCATGATGTGTCTATATATGGTCATCATTTAATCTTATTATGACCATATGTCAATACCATTGTCAAATAACATTTGATAGTCTGAACATGTACATTATGGAAAGGTACTGAATTGATAACATATAAATCATGATAAACTTTTTATAAATTTAATTTTGAACAATATTTTTTAATTAAAAAACGTGAACAGATTACTACAAAAAATAAAATATTCATAATCATTGTAATAATAACCATATAAAAATATAAAGAATATGCAACATATTGTAACAATATTGGAAATGATTAAAATAAAAGAATGGAATGGTACAAAAGTTATTTAACTAGTTAATTAATTAACTGATAGAATAAATAATTATCAGAGAACATTGAAAAATGGAGCTCTCAGCTTACCCTCATATAAATCTTCAATTCTTCGGATATAATATTTCGTTTACAATCAGTCGAACACTTTGTTTTCCTAATTTTGTGTGCGATACAGATGAACAAAACAAAGTTAACAACAATAATCAGAGCGATCGGTAAACCGAAAACAACGAGGCTGGCGAACTCGTCACGGATCCAGCAAACAGAAAAATCGCCATATTTAAAGTGAAATTCGGGAAAATCGGTGGAGTTGATGCCCAGGAGAATGCAGACGACAACTGCTGGAGTACACCAGCTATATATCATGTATCTTCTGTAGATAATCCGGCTGTCATCTTTATCTCGAACGGTAAGCTTGAGTGTGCAGAAGATGAGGAACAAGTCAATCGCCATGGAGTTCATCCAGAGAAATGCTACCAACCAGATGTAGTGAAGGACAGCTGCAACTACAGTGCAAGCTTCCAAGTCTTCGAGAAAATATCCCTGTAAAAGGGTCAACAATTGAGCGATAAATAGAGCTAGAGATAAGTTCATAAGCATCTTTCCCCAATGGGTTCGCAGCTCCTGAAATGCACATCGTATTGCAAAAGTGAAAAACAAACCGATAAGTGAAAGAATGACTCCAATCAAGTTCACAATTAGTAAAATGCCAGAATACATAAAGATAACTGTTCCATTCAGTTCTGCAGTTTGACTAAAAAACGAACAAACCAGAACGCTACCATTCATGGTTATACTGTATTCACCAGCAGGAAACGTGTTGCCAGTTGCTTCGTGCACTAGGGCTGTCTCTTATACACATCTAGATGTGTATAAGAGACAGTCATATTTACTATCAAGACCGTTTTAAAGAATCACCACAAGGGTCCACACTCACAGCCACGCATACTGTTGAGTCATTCTTGATAGTGTACGTTATCGCTAAAGTGTAGTCGTCATCTGGAACGTAAATTGATTCATTTTTGTTCCTGAGAAACCGTGTACCATTAGGATTACTGACATTTATTTGGTCAACAGATATTGTTTCAATCGCACAACTTTTTGTTTGAGATGTTGTATTCATAATACTCAAACAAGATTGGGCGAATGTTATCGACTTCAATGATGAAGTTGCGTTGTCGTCTGCATAAGCCCATTTACAAACAACTGATGACAAGTAGGTAACATGTTGGCACTCAGATGTGACAAAAGAAACGTTATAATATATACCATCATCGCTTGGAAAATGTTCAGCTTTTAGGTTAGAAATACTAACATTGGTTTTTACTGTATTATTTATCACGTAATCTTTTAAATTGTGTGATGTGGAAATCTTATCGTTCGTCAGATATATTACATTTACAAGTTGCTTGTTACATTGACACAAGCAGAACATTCGATTAGCGATAATAGGAGGTTTCCTGTTACATTGGTGCGGAGTCTCTTTCATTGGATCTTGACTGACAACGCATGATGATCCAGATAAAGCATAGCCAATGCCACATTGCAGGTCTATGCATTCTTCCATGATGTAATTATAGACTTTACCTATTCCACAATCCATGATTTCCGTGTACTCAATGTGCTTTGTTGTTAAGCTTATTTTTCTTTCAGCAAAATTGACTAGTATATTTAACGTTGTGTAAGGGGATTCGACAAGTGTATAGACTTTTGATATAAATTCTGACGTATTATGATCTTGGCAACTATATGACCTATGACCGCTACAAATGGCACAATGAGGATTCCTATATGCATGGTTAGTAACATACACCGTGGCTGAGTAAGCTTCACATCCGATTTTAACTTGTTCTTCGTAATATAGCAGCTCAGAACAAGTTTCGTTTCGTAAATTATGGCAGAGCCGGGGAGGTTTTTTGTTGTTTTTTGGTGGTGTATATTTGTATGACCGACAATTTAATTCCTGTCCCAGTTTTTCGTGCAACATCTTTTGCGGAATTATTGTTGACGAAACATTCGTAACAGTACAGCGTCATTCGAATCACATGACGCAGATACATGCCAAGCAACTAGGTCCGTCGTCTTGATGCCGTCGCACGCTGCGCAATAAATGTTTCGATATACATTTCCATTAGAATCTGTTACAAGGATTTGCTGTATAATATAACGCAAATCCGGTTCTTCACATTTTAACTTAATTGTTTCGTCAGTTGATTTGTTTAAACACCTTGAGATGACGTAATAGCCTATCATTGAGTATTGCGGATCAGTTTTGAAACACTCAGTCTCGTTTACGAATGTTGTCTCATGTTGGAGTGTTGTTTCGTTTTGGTTCCCTGGCTGACATGTTTCAGAGAAGTCGTAGCAGCAGTCCCCAAACACTGAACATTCAGCATCGCAACTACACGTTGTTGTATTACCCAATAGAGAGCCGCATCTGCCTTCACATGATGAACCTTGTAAACACATCGACACTGTTTCTCCGTATAGTTCCACTTCTTTTCCTTAGAGTGCAAAAAAAAAAAATTAATCAATCCTTCAACAAAATTAATTTATTGCCTATACGGTTAATTTTATTTGTGTGTTCCATGTGTGTAGCATTTGTTTATGTTTATGCCGTATTTATGTTAACATTTCAATATGATAAACCCTTCTATTATAATGCTTACTGTCTTTCCTGACCATCTGTTAACGCAATGCTCAATAAAACCTTTAAACATCTAAAAATGTTGCGGTCACAAAGGAGCTATATTTGGGGTCTATGCTGGCTTGAAAGTCATCAACCGCCTTCGCCTACCATGGATATGGCTTAGGTGAGAAGATTGAAAAAACAATATTGCTCCTCTATGTTCGTAAATGGCATCCTCGTACTATTATAACATGCCTTCCACTGTGTCTTCTAGACTAAATTATAGGGGTGGCGACAGGATTTGCCAGACAGGGTTCCGATGTCCCCGAATACGTACGGAGCCGACTCCCCGACGAGAACATAAGTGGGTGTAGTCGAGCGTCACTTAAAATCTCTCAGAAGTGATCCATGGGGCGTAGAATCTACTAATATGTAAACAAATGTATATTATTTTTTCTTTTCCCCCACGAAGTGTGTTTTCTACCCACCGGTGGAGGGATTTTCCCCCTTCTCATTCTCAGTGGCGCCACGACTGAGACTAAATTATGCTCCTAATTGTTCAAAGGCGATTTATTGTCAGGTTTTGCTGATTCTCAAGAGATTAGACAATTCACACAACATTTGATAATCAGGTGTTTTAGAAATGCTGATTTATCGTAATTCAAATGGTTACAGCTCGCATTCCTTTTGGGCTGTGGTCGTGGGATTGAGAAACAGGGCTATAGGGTGTTTAAAGCCTTTAACCCCTTAACGGAGGGCCCAATACATACACAATTATGATAACTTTTATTGTTTGAGTTGTGAACTATGCAACTCATTAAGAAAAACATGTGATGACATATTGGAAAAGTCTAAGATAGTAACTAGCGGTCTTTCATCTCAGCTGATAGAAATATAGGCCGCTCCCGTCGGGAGCATTTGTCTACTGCTGCATTGACTTGAAGAACACATAACTTGACTAAAAGTAACTGTAAAATCTTGATTTGGGCACAGTAAGTACATATATAGGATCGGTGTTCTGGGTATTGGGGTGAGGATCTACTTTTGTATATTCGTTCCTGGTGATGGGATTATTGTGGTGATGGAAATACTGAAACCTATTACGATGGCGATGAGTATGTGCTTAGAACATGTAGCCTACTGTTATTGAGAATAATCAGTGGACCCGTCGATGTCGCATTATTGTTGTACACGAAAGGTCCACTGATTAATCTCAGATAAGATAGTATAGTACATACTCCAAGTATTGAAATGCACGCCATCCTGTCGGGATTCAATATTTCGACATTAATTATGTAATTCATCAGGTATCACTGATGACATAAATAATGTCGAAATATTGAATCCCGACACGATGGCGTGCATTTCGATAATTATAGTCTGTATTATAGGCCTACTATCTTGTTGCACACGTAGCGGTGACTCGTAGCAGATTGTGCTTTGTGGTGTTCTCGTTTGGGAGCTGTGAAATTAGGGGGGCTTAGAGTGCTAGGCTTGAACTGAAAATGAGTGATACTGGAATGTTCAGTGCAATGTGGTAGCCGATTGTTCTTATAAAATAATATCCAAATTAGGGATTAGGGAAAGTAGGCAAATATAAGCATGTCATTTACAGTTTTGTGTGGCTGTCGCAAGTCATTGTCGTGGGCGTAGTTTCTGAGCAGGATATATTATGGCCGTCAGGGTCGAGGGATCTTCGCTCAGTCGGGATAGGAGCAGATGGTGTACACCTTCGATGTAGTCGGCTGGAGAACGAAATGTACAGACGATTGCAAAAAAGTTACGAAAATTGGATAATAATCAAGTTATTAACAAAAACAGATTTAATGAGGATCAATATCCGACATGATGGAAACCAATATCCGGCATAATGGAAACAAGTACTCTAGTATAGTAACATTAGTATTGAACGTAAACAAATAAAAAATCTAAATAAATTCTTATTTCAAGAAATTTCAAGGTTCAATTGTACTGTTCAGTAGTATGATTTAAAAGTTTCAATTTGTTCATCCCATGCAGGAATTTGGGATCAGTGTATAGTTTATTTATTTATTTATTTATTCAACAATATTCCATGGGGGAGCTCTTACAGCGAAGTTGACTCAAAGAGGCCCTCAACAATAAATACAAATTTAACAAAAATACAAATAAAAAGGAAAGAGAAATATAAAAATACTATAAAATATAAAAACACCTAACATGACTTAATCCGATATTGCTGCCTTAAATAATCTTTAAGACGTGATTTAAAACTGCTAACAGAGACATCACAAAAGACCGTAGACATAGAATTTTAAAAAGAAGTAAGTACCTTTGAAATAGAAACTTATTTTTTAAATATTGCAAATGCGGGCGTGGAACATAAAATTTATCATTTTTTAAAGCCAGGCCTGTCTGATTTCCTATTCCATTAATTTTATTAAAAAGTTTACAGAGGTAATCTGGAGCAATATCAGTGGCAGCCTTAAACGCTAAGCAGCCAAGCTGTAGTATTATATGATCCGAAACATTTAGGGTGTTCAAAGTAGAGAAAAGTATGGCAGATGATATCTGAGGATGAATATTAAGAACAAGCCTTAGAGCTCGGTTTTGTAATGTTTGGATTTTTGCAACGACGGAATTACCCCTGGATCCCCATACACTACAGCAGTAGTCAATGTGCGGAAAGATAATAGTATTATAAACTAAAAGTTTAGTATTGGAGTCAAGATATTTTTTTAGTACGTGCTAATAACAAAATTAATAAACCAAGTTTGGATTTAAGCTGTTTGACATGAGGATGCCATGTCAGCTTGTCGTCGAAAATAGCACCAAGGTGTTTATGACTTGTGACTTGCTTAAGACTGTGGTTATTAAGATTTATTTTAATAGTTTTATTATTTTTTAAGCGGTGAGGAGTGCGAATTAAAATAATTTCAGTTTTTCCAGATTTAAAAGAAGTTATTAGAAGAAAGCCATTTATGAAGCTCAATTAGATCCTCATTGAGTTTATGTTGAATACATTGGGCAGATTTGTAAGAGACATAGTATTTTAACGCAGATGGAAGGTCATTTATGAAAATTGTGAGGAGAAGAGAACCCTGAGGGATACCGATATGAACATTTCGTGGTGATGAGAGAAAATAGATCAAACGCTTTTTAAAGGTCAATAAAACAGTACCAGTAAGTTAGCCTTTGTCAGTGTTGTGCAACCAATTGTCCTGAGTGTTTTAGTAACTGCTGTAAGAGTAGATAATCCAGTTCTAAATCCAGATTGATGATTAAAAATATGATTATTAATGGAAAGATAATCATATAATTGTGAATGAATGGCTTTTTCAACAATTTTAAAACAAAAGGGTAAAATTGAGATGGGCTGATAATTGTTAATAATAGATGTGTCACATTTTTTATGAAGTGGAATTAACCCTTGCTCTCTTCCAATCACTGGGGAAGATGCTCCAAAGTGACATATTACAAATATGTGTGACGGCAGGGCACATAGTGTAGGCTGCAGTTTTAAAAAGCTTGCCATTGATATTGTCTAGTCCTGTCAATTTTAAATTAATATGTAAAATTTCATTTAAAACAAAATCATTAGAAATAATCTGGAAAGAGAAATTAGAAGTACATTAATTAAATTGCAAGTAAAAGCATCAATCAAAATCACAATTAAGTATATCGTTTGTAAGATGAGATCCGATTTCAGTAAAAAAGTATTAAATGAGCCAGCTATGATAGCATCATTTGGTATATTTTTTCCATTAATACAAATATGATTAGGATTAGTTTGAGTTTTACTAGATGGAAAGAGATTTTTCAAACCTGACCACATTCGTTTCGAATTACCAACATTATTTTTAATATGTTGTTTATAAAACACTTTTTTGGCCATTCTCCAGTCATGCTCAGAATTACTTCTTTTAGCTTTATGTCTTAATTTATCAGGATAATGCATTAGTTCAAAACCAGTCTGGTAGCTTAGATTTAAATTGTCTGGTCACTAATGGAGCATGCTTATTACAAATATAATTAAAAGTAGTATAAAACAAATTCCATGAAGAGTTTACATCATTTCATGTAAAAACATTATGCCACAGAGCACTATAACACATGTAGAAATTCCTCAAGATTAAAATATTTGAAGCTTCTAAACGATTTAATAAAATGCTTAGCTTTGATTGGCTTAATGTTTATGCAGGTCCATATAATATTATGGTCGCTCAAAGCGCAAGTAAAAGCTTGGGATAATGTGTGCATCCCCGGATTATTTGTGGGAATCACGTCAATAAGTGAACACGAGTGAATCGTAGTGCGAGTAGGAGCTGTAATAAGTTGGAAAGATTAAAACTTTCCATAGTGCCCAATAAATGAGACATATTAAAATTTGGCTTTAAAAAATCACAGTTCAGATCACCCAACAAAACAATTTTTTTTTGCCTGGATGTCCAGATCATCAAAAACAGAAGTTCAAGGTCCTTAAAAACACAGTGGTTGAAGAAGGTGGACAGTACAATAGTGACACTTTTACCACAGATATTGATTGAGGTCGTTGTGAACGTGCAACAATTTATACACCCCCTTCATCCATGTTGATGGTATTGTTGTTGCGGCTTATCAATATAGCCATATGGGTAAGCCATATATGAACCGTCTAAACAACAAAAACCATTAGTCTTACGTCTAGGACAATCTCCTGCACCACACCGAGGCCCAAGAGAAGATGGACCGGATGAACATTCTGCTGCGTAACATCGAGAGTGCACTGACACCATTAAGTCATCGGTGACGTAGACATTGACTACTTGTCAATGTCATTCATCTAAGGAAGGTCTGACAATGCTGATTAAAAGCTACTGGTGAAATATAATCTTAGTATCTTAGCTTAACATAAATAAATTTCGATATAATACTACACTTGAAGCTAAACAAAGTTATTTGATCGATAATAATAATGATAATGATAATAGAACACACATTTTGGAATGCATATTATATATTTTTTTGTATTTGTAGTTAAGGCTCAATTTATAAACATTTGTCATGGTCAGTACTG
>NW_022737623.1:9651-13466 GCF_011630105.1 Anneissia japonica
GAACATTATTATGAAGTACCCAAAACATGGGTAGGTCATTATAGAGCCTAAAGCGGGCTGGTCATTATTCGACTGATGGAAATAGACTAAAGTACTTTCGAGAACTGTGCATGTGCATTGACTATTCACCAACGTGCAATAACAACTTTGGACAATGTTCAACGACAAACACAATTAAAACCGGACTCAGCAGAGCCACCGAGTCTACAACACAGTACATACGACAAGCAATATAATCAATTTATCATAAAACCTACGATATAATTAAGCAATTGCTAATGTACATCTACTTTTAGTTATTTATAAAAGTATTTTTTTATTTTATTATTATTTATGTAGGCAAACAATACATGTGCCAAGGATTGTCAATAGCGAATATATAACTGTCCTACTTGTAGGTGGCAATCCCTTACACAAGACAAACATACACGCACAATGCTTTACACAAACTAAATCTCAATATGGGATTTAGGGAGTGGAGTTGTTTTTGTCATTTCATTTCCATTTCATTTATTTATTTTCCAGATTGTAACAAATAACTCAAACCTAGCACTATTCTGGCGGATTGTCAAAAAGCAAACAAATTCACTATGTAAAGACTCTCCAATTAGTACTGGATCGGAAAACAAACGGGGTTAATTAAAATAAAAAGCAGACAAAGCAGAGAAAAAAGCACAATCACCAAAAAGAAATAAATCAGTAACAGAAGAAGGGATTTCATCCCACATCCGTGGGAATGAGATAAAAACGGAGTTAAAAAAAGCATTCGTACGAGCCTTAGCATGTCTAAAAACAATTTTCTCAGTTCTACGGGCAACAGGAACAGGCAACAGAGCATCATCAATGAGAAAATCTGACCATAGGCACTTGGCAACGAATTTTACACGAATATATTTTAATCTATTGAAAATTGTGGGTAGTTTTAAGTAGAGGAAACTTTCTTCATATGTTGCTCGTGAATCAATTTGAGTTTGAAAATAATATGGAGAGCCAGATCTGGTAAAGCGCCTCTGGACAGATTCAATTTGATTGATGGTCCTCTGCTGAAAAGGAAACCAAACAGGAGAGGCAAATTCAATAATTGGCATAACAATAGACTTAAATAATTTAGGGAAAACTGTTTTATAATTGCAGCGGACACACCTCTTAATGAATCCAGCAAGTTTATTACATTTGCTAGTAGTTCGAGCAATATGTTTATTCCCTTTTAGATCAGATGCCATAAAGACTCCTAAATACCTATATTCCGAAACCTGTTCAAGTACATTATCATTTATCGTATATTGAAATATAGTGTGTTCTTTGGATCTAGTATCCGTAATTACCTTACATTTACTGTGGTTTAGTGACATATTATTAGTATTACCCCACTGCGTTATAGCCATTAGATCCTCCTGGAGTCTTAACGAGTCATGGTCGTGAGAAAAAATCCTGCAAGACTGACAGGAATTGAACCCAGGACCCTAGGATTGGAATGTATGTATTAGTAGCGTATATTGTAGGTCCTAAAACTATTCATCATGCAGTACTTACTGTTTCCCGGTGGAGTAGGCCTACACATCACAGAGTATATCAAGAATAGGATTAGAAAAACTAGAACAAGCTGTTGTTTCTTATATCCTGATCGGGGGTTGATTAGTAATAACGCATTCATTGCCCATATATGTACCTGCAAGGAAGGTGAACAACGATTAATACTTGTATTTGTCTAAGCAGTTGTGATGTGCCTTTGTAATCCAACCAATGGTGATTGCTTATGTTATTCCTTTGTAATTTGTTTATGTCTAAACTGTGTTTAATTTTCAATAATTGATGATTGTGTTCTGATACATACCACTAGGCAGTACATTACATGTAGATTAGTCTTCAATTAGTTCAGAAGAGAGGCGGAAACCTGGAAAAATGATCCCACTGTTCTCGTACTGTCACTGTATAATCATAATTATAATGATGATGTTGTAATTTCTGCAAAGTACTTTTGTAGGTTAAGCATTTTATCAGCACCTTCAACCTCTAATGAAAACAGCATTGGTAACTCATTTGGACTCTGATGTCAAGTAAATGAACGTTCGAATTGACTGAAACATATGGGTCTATATAATTTAAGGCGGCCGCCAGATAATTATCTGGCGGCGGCCGCCAGATAATATGTGGCGGCCGCCACTTAATTATCTGGCGGCCGCCACATAATTATCTGACGGCCGCCACTTATTTATTGGTACCCAGGTTGCGGTACAGCATTATCTCGATGTAGAACGGGCCATTACAGCGCATGATCGTAATAGGCCTAGCTAGTCATTTTAACTACAGCTTGTCATAGCTTATAATAGCAGTCATATAGCCATTTTACAAAATATATCTATATCTTTGCTGTAGCACATCTGTTGCTGTTTATATCATTGTGATATTGTCTGTTATAGCTGAGTTAAATATTAAAGGGCATTAAGTATTAAAAGCATACTAGTAGCTGGTCACCAGCTATACCTTATAATGGCAGTCATATAGCACCAATTTCAAAAAATATTAGCAATTACAGGGTTAAGTGTTAAATAGCGATTAAAATAAGCATTAAATACGGTAGTGTTTAAAAGCATGGTAGCTGGTAACTATCTAGCAATATCACAAAATATAGCAATCACTGATTAAAAGCATGTTAGTATATCTGCCACAATGGTTTAACTGCATTTTTTACACAACGTTTGCGATGATAGGCATTAGAGTTAAGCACGCCAGCAGTTTACCATTTACCATTGAAGGCTTTTGCGCCTATAGGGTTAGGTACGTCAGCAGATTACCGTTGAATAGACGTTTGCAACGATATTCGTTATGGTTAAACACGTCAAGCGTTGGCGCCGATAGGCGTTACCGTTAAGCAATTTAGCACATTACCATTTAAAAGGCGTTTGCAACGATAGCCATTAGGGTTAATCACGCCAGCAGTTTATCATTGAATAGGCGTTTGCGATGATAGGCATTGGTTGAGCAGATCAGGTGAATAGGCGTTTAGGGTAAAGCACGTCAGGGGCTGTCTCTTATACACATCTAGATGTGTATAAGAGACAGTGCATAGCCAATCAGCGAAAAGCATAAATCCATCTGCTCAATAAGCACATGGTTAAACGAGTGATCGTTGCCCATGCGGAGTACTTCTTGATTTTGGAGAGAGGTTCGTCTATACAGTAATAATATAGAATAGTTTAGAATTTGTTGTTGTTTGCTACGAAGGTAGAATCGGTATACGGACATAAACCACCCATGACATAAACCACCCAATTGGAATATACCATTGTTAAAGTGGGTGGGCAACAGGGTGAACAATGTTGGGTGTTCTTGCTTTTATCTAGCTTTACTTAATTTGCTATTGTACACTCCTATTATACGCCTTTAATTCATTCATTTATTCTGACAACATGCATGTTGGTTAGTAATCATTGTAGATTTTAGTAATCACTGTGCTTAAAGTTTAATTTTTTTTAGTTTTCTAAATTTATTTTAATTTTTAAAATGACTTACATTAAAAATCACTTTCAATTAAATACTTCCCTTTAATAATAATAATAATTTTATTTTAGTAATCACTGTGCTTAAAGTTTAATTGTTTTAATAGGTATATTTTAGTTTTCTAAAATTATTTTCTAAAATTATTGCACAATGGGTAAAAATAAGAATAAAAATGACTAATTCTACAAAAAAGTATTTATCATACATGTATATGGTTTACAAATTGAATTCTTAATAATTATCATTAATTTACATTTACAGTATTTATATTATATAACTGAGATAATAATTTGAATGTCTTGAATTCTTAATAA
>NW_022737623.1:13532-15331 GCF_011630105.1 Anneissia japonica
TATCCATCACTAAGATCTTACCATTTTATCATTTTATGTTATTGAATCGCAGCAAAACCAGTATTATACAGTATTTCAATAGGACTCATTTCTATAATAATAATTACAAGCTAAAATATTTTATTGAACACAGTGATTACTAAAATCTACAATGATTACTAACCAACATGCATGTTGTCAGAAGAAATGAATGAATTAAAGGCGTATAATAGGAGTGTACAATAGCAAATTAAGTAAAGCTAGATAAAAGCAAGACCACCCAACATTGTTCACCCTGTTGCCCACCCACTTTAACAATGGTATATTCCAATTGGGTGGTTTATGTCCTGGGTGGTTTATGTCCTGGGTGGTTTATGTCCTACATTCTCTGTGGGTATGGGGGGCCTTATGGACCCCTAGAGGTCTGGGGCCCTGCACAAGAGCGCATAGGCATCACGTCACTGCGTGAAGGATGCATGCGTATGCGTATATGAAATAGAACTGCTGTTTAGTTAGAATGCGCGTGTGACTGTTTCTATGTGTACGTTAAACAAGAATTACAATTATTTTTAAAATTTTATTTACAAAGTAAAATAATAAATATATATTTAAGTCATGTAATTACAATATAAATTAGGCCTATTATTATTATTCTTATTATTATTATTAGAAATTCTTCTCTATGATCCTAATTTAAGTAATAATAAAATGATTATGAATATTATTGTTTTTTTTATATTCTAATAAAATATTTAGAAAATGTATTATATATTTAGATTTAGATGGAAACGTAAGTTGTTGTTTGCTTAGTGAACACAGTTGATTCGAGTAAACTGTGCAGTTATACCTTTTTGTTATATGCCATTTGCTATAAATAAATGTTGTAGTTATGCCTCTTTGCCATAGTTATTTGCTAAATAATCGTTTTAGTTGTCCCCCTTTGCCACTGTTATTTCTAGTTAAAATGTAAATTGTTATTCTGCCATGGTTAATTATTTTTTATTAAACAGTTACTATTTTCCCATAGTTTATTTCCATAGTGTTAAACTGTTGCCATTCAAAGTAAGGCAAGATTATAACATAAATTGATTAGACTTATCATGTTTGCCTAATATGAACTAGACATATGCTACTGTCAAGAATCATACTATTTAACCAATTTCTATTTACAAATTGTGAGTACACAAACAGTAAGAATAATAAATATAATAAAACTTAAAGCCCCATTCCCGGCAAAATTTCACTAAAATTTTTTTTTTTAGAAAATATGCATTTGCATTACTCCAATTATTATAAATCATGGAAAAATATTGGCATGAATTTTAGTTTTACGCAAAAGAATAAAAAAAATGAGAAATACAGACTATTTCTCTTAAAATACTGTCTCTTATCGTTACTAGGCAAATTCAGAGGTTGTAGATCGCATCCACTGGAATACTCTCGCTTTTATGTATACTTTATACAGTCAATAAAGTGCGCCCTCTCTAATGAGATTAGTTTTTGTCATGGTTTTTGTACTTCGCATCTCGCACAATGCGGTCGTTCGGTTAGGCTGAGATATGTTTGTTTAAGTGTCAAAATCTCAGTCAGAATCAGTTTTTTAACAAATTTGAAATAATTCCTGTGAAATATTATATTCACAAGTGTCAATACTAGCAACGGAAAATATCTCGGCCGTTTTTATGTGTGATAACAGAACCTAAATCGAGGTAAGGCTAGGCCTAGCCTAGCAGCGTTGGATAGGCTAATGTTTTCGGCGCCTACGATATTTCTTCTCACGACCTATCGCAAAATCAACCATGAAAATTCATCCGCATTTA
>NW_022737623.1:15357-15772 GCF_011630105.1 Anneissia japonica
ATTTTACATTTTTTTCATTCTTAGGAATGTCTAAATTCAGTTAAACTAGCAATTCCGTATTATATTTATAAATCTTTATAACATTATACAAAAATTAGATTTTTCTTAAAAACTGAAATTTTGCCGGAAATGGGGCTTTAACAAGCAACCTTCATTGTAACCAGTGAGAAAGCTCTCTTCTGATTGGTTGGCTGTTGAAAGACCGTCACGCTTCAGCGTATAACAGCCTATTATTGCAGTTATACCCTTTTGCCTTGGGAATTTACTGAAAATTGTGTAGTTACGCCCTTTTGCCATGCCCTTATCTAGCCCGGGGGACTCTTTTTTACAATTTTTTTTGTGTCAACATGTGTAACATGATGTACTGACCCCACTAGGCTATATAACTCATTTTCGCCAAAAATGTCAGTTATGC
>NW_022737623.1:15861-48761 GCF_011630105.1 Anneissia japonica
TTAGGGTTAAGCACGTCAAGGATTTGCAACAACAGGCGTTATGGTTAAGCACGTCACTGGTTTACCATTGAAAAGGCGTTTGCGGACGATAGGCTTTAGAATTAAGGACCTCAGGCGTTTGCGCCGATAGATTATATGGTTATTTTGTGGATTAAGTTTGGAGCACGTCAGTATTTTACCATTGAATAGACGTTTGCGACGATAACAAATAGGAAAAATAACATATTCAATTGCAAATGACCGGTAAAAATGCCTATACATTAGCGTACACAGTTCCTACTGGCGACTCAGTCTGAAAATCTTATTAACACTAATTCCTCTTCATTAATGCAATGCGAACACCTATTTATTAACGGACATGGTAAAATGGTTTATCCTTAAAGCCTATCGTCGCAAACGCCTGATGACGTGCTTAAACCTAACGCCTATCATCGCAAACGCCTATTATTTTAATGACAATCTTTTAATCGCTATTAAGTGCTTCCTAGTGTTGTTATATTTTGTGAAATTGGTGCTATATGACTGCCAGATAATTATGTGGCGGCCGTCAGATTATTAAGTGGCGGCCACCCGATAATGGATCTGAAATTTTAATTCACTGGTGACACTAACGGGCTTCCGTACCATAGTTACTGCACAGATAAATAAAACTATCATAATTATAAATAAAATGTTTAAAAATGTTCAATTTGGTTCCCATTTTACTCTTAACTGCTAATTGCCTAATATTTTATTACAGTATTTTACAAATATGCGTACGGGATTTACCAAGGGCTATTGTATTATATTTTATTCTTTTAATTTATATTTTAATTGAAAAAAAAAACATATACCGTAGTTTCACAATTTTCTGCAATGTTCGTAAGCTTTTGCCCCGTTTTCCTTTGTTTTAACGAATTTAATATATTTGAACACTTTTATTATAATTGGCTTATTAAATGTGCAACCTCTCTTAAAGCTGATGAGTTCAAATTTCATCTTTTATTAAACATGTATTTCTCATTATCTAGTTTACATTTTTTTTAATGAGATGAATAAGTGTTGGATTGAGAAAATTAAATCTCCGTATTTTTTAAAATTTTTTTTATAGAAGACTAATGTGAATATTAATGTAGAATTTACCAATGTTTGTTGATAAAATTTATTTACCTGTAAATTCAGATATCTTGCCTTGCACAATCCAAAGAGAAGAGTTCTTATTTCATTGGCTTAATCTGTTACTGTTTCCTGGTTATACGGATGAAAACCGTGTGTGGGTGATGTCGTGGAGTATGACATTTATAAAACAGATAATTTGCCTTTGGTAGAGGGCGTTTGTTAATTTGTAATCTGTGGTACAAATATTGCCATGTATTTATGGTTCTCAACCTTTTTCAGACTGGGGACCATTTGGACCTTAGTCCAATCATGATTGGTGCTGAGATAAGAAAATATGGCAATTTCGTAATTCAGTTCTTTCAATTGTGTCTAAAAATGTCGAATTTATATATCAAAACAAACTCACTAACTCTCACTCCTCTAAATCAATAGTAAACATAAATCCATAGGCCTAGTGATGACCTTTAATCTATATATTTTTTACATTTTTTATGTAATACATAGTTTAGGTCTACTTCTTTACTTCAAAAAAATCTCAACAGCCTGAACTATCTTAGAGCGATAGCCATGTATTTTCAGCTTATATAGACCCCAGAACATAAACTGTTTTTACCGTGTTTGGTCGGATTTGATGATTGGTAGGCTAGAAATCAACTAATTCACACACAATTTACTTTGAAAATCGCGGGTCCACCCTTTAACCGCGGGGTGAGGGAAGAGGGTTGGGGCTATTAACTTGTCAGTCGTCGGTATCTCTTTTAGGTGGCAAATAAATCCGATTTTAGAAGGCATTGTATGAATTTCTGGTTGCATATTACGCTTTTCAAGAATTCTGCGATGTTGAATCCTGCCTCTAACATCTCAAAATTATACGGTAATATAAAATATATAATATAATACGGTATTATGATAGCTACGCAGTACTGTAACCACATTATAAACAAATAGATAAATAATAATAACAGTACTGTTATTATTATTTATCCATTTGTTTATATTGTGACTATGGTGCTACGTATAAATTAAACATGATTTATTATTTATTTTTTTATAAATTATTAATTACTATGATTTCCAATTTATAACCTATAAGCTCCACTATGTGTAAGCGTTTCAGTCAATTACATGAAAGGAAGTGCGTGAGGGTTAGATCTGCACGTATAACATATATATCCTATATGTTTCCTTGGTCTAATGGACATGACACTTGCCCTGACAGCGAGTGGATGCAGGTTCGAATTCCGCCAGAGATTTTTTTCTGTCATTTAACTAAATTAAATGGAACGTTTCGTTGATAAGATCTTAAGATCCTTTTTAGCACAATTATTATTTATCTATTTGTTTATATATCAATATATGTATATACATTTGAAATATTCTGATATTGAAATTAAAAGTATAATATATTTATAAGTAAGTGGGGATTGTGTAATCAGGCCCGTAGCCAGGGGGGTTTTTAAGGGTTCGGGCGAACCCCCCCCCTTTTCAGCGAACCCCCCTTTTGCCAGCGAACCCCCTTAGCCAGAAAACGATCCCCCGTTTCCAAGATAGTGCAATTTATTACAAAATGGGAGCATTTTTGGCACTGTTTATTTGCGTCCGATCGTAGAAATCAAAACAAAGCTGCAGCCAGCTGAATGACGTAAGCAGCAAGACTTCAAAATGAATATTAATGAGAGGTTTGTTGCCTAGGCTATTTGACCAATCGCGTGCTCCGTAGTTTAATTACTTTGGCACGACGTCATCACAAAAGTTTGGGCGCTCGATATTTTTTCATTTCTCTGGGATCGAGGACATGCGACACGCCAAAAATAGCCTAGGAGGAGGATGAAGCGCCGAGAAAGGATAACCGATTTTTTTGCTTCAAGGCCAGCAACGAAGAAATCACGAAATTTAAGAAGTTAGAAAATTCACCCTTGTTTTCACCACATGCTCATGATACTGCCTAGCGGCGGGACCGGTGTACTTTTTCGGGCTACGCCTAGGTCTAGCGTTGCTAGGTAGGGTAGGGTCGTAGCCTATATGAGGCCTATTATTTGCGAACGATTTTATTATTTATTTTGTAATCGAGCTTGCCAGGGCCTAGGCTAGCTAGGCTAGCAAGGAAATATACTTGGTAATGTTTTCACGTTTCGTCAGAATTAACTGACATTATTCATAATAATATATTTATTATTTTTTCTCAATATATCTAATTTAAACCAAGACAGCTCTTAAATTATTGTTTATTTTCACTGTGCTAAGTTTTTTTACACTGGTTCTTAAACATGTACATTTGTAGCATTATAATTATGTCTGTTTTTTTTTTCAATATTACCGTGCGAGTAGTGCGAGGCAGCGAGGCATGCGAGGCAGTGAGGCAAAACGAAAATTCATGCGAGGCATCGTTTTGCCATTGCCAAAAGTGCGAGGTATAACAACGATTCATGCGAGGCATCGTTTTACATCGAAATATGTGCAGAGAACAACGAAAATCCAATGTAAAAGTAATATTACGAACTATTTAATAATTATGCGTGATAGTCATTGTCAAATTGCTACTTAATCTGATTTGCTACCACAGTGGATTTATTTTTCTCCGCCTAGGCCTAGGCTATAGTCAGTAACATCGCTGATCACAGGGGCGGATCCAGGATCTGCTGCATTATTTTTTATTCCCATACAATTAGGGCAGAAATTATAGAGGGCGCTATTAATGTCAGTTTAGTGATCGTATTATCGTAGTAGAGAAATAATTACAGCAAGCAAGACCTAAATTAATAATTACCAATACGCCTTTTTCACGAATCGGTAGTCATCTTGAAGTGATGACAAACATTGCGAATCAGCGGTGCGTAACCAACAGAAATAAAATAAACTTTTGGGCTGATTTTCTGACATCATGTTATTTAAAAAATCATAACTCCATACGGGGCGTCGTATCCAAAAAGTGTTTCCAGGAAAATGTTCTTAAAAGACCAGTCTACACCACTATTATGATTGAAAAAAAATTGAAAAATTTTTTTGACCTCTGAAATCAAGATTGAAAAAGAAAAGCCTATCTTGGTATTGTATTAAAATAGGCCAATGCATTACAGTGCAGTAGCATAGGACTTTCGAGTTGTTACTGTTCCAAGTAGCGATAATATACATATTTCTCTTATTACAAAGTACAAGTTATGTTTTATAAAGAGGTATAGTATAGTAAATCATGAGGAAACTCATATGGTAACTAAAACAATGCTAGTTCAGAGTATTACTAGTACTACAGCACTGTAATGCATATACCTATTTTAATACACTACTGAGATAGGCTTTTATTTTTCAATCTTGATTTCAGAGGTCAACAAAATTTTTCAATTTTTTTGGATACGACGCCCCGTTATAGAGTTATGATTTTTTAAATAACATGATGTCAAAAAATCCGCCCAAAAGCTTATCTTATTTCTGTTGGTTACGCACCGCTGATTCGCAATGTTTGTCATCACTTCAAGATGTCTACCGATTCGTGAAAAAGGCGTTAAATGAAAGTTTTGTTGGCCTACTGAAAAATACAATACAATGTAGCTATTCATGCCTCGTGCATCCCTCGTAGCGCAAATCAATAGGCCTACTACTACTATTGCACAACAAAGTATGATATTTGGTTTTTTAGCATCCACTACTCTTGTACATAAATCTTCAACTCGGACGTCGTTACCGGTGGTCTTTACAAACACCGAACGTCGAACTTAGGTCATGTTTATGCATATTCATATTTAACAGCTCACTAAACTGACCTTAAATAGCGCCCTCTATAATGTCTGCCCTAATTGTATGGGAATCAAAGATCTTATAAACACAAGATAGCGTTCTCCGCGAATTACGCGTAACAAATAGAAGCGTCGGTCAAGGGTCAAAAGTTTCCAATTTAGCAAGAGGACGCCATTCATGCCTTATTACCAGCTTATTACAGAATTTGCACGCGTAAATCGCGGAGAACGCTATCTTGTGTTTATAAGATCTTTGATGGGAATGCAGCAGATCCTGGATCCCCCCTGTGATCAGCGATGTTACTGACTATATAGCCTAAGCCCTGTCTCTTATACACATCTAATCCACTGTGGTTGCAAATCAAATTAAGTAGCAAATTTGACAATGACTATCACGCATAATTATTAAATAGTACGTAATATTACTTTTACATTGGATTTTCGTTGTTCTCTGCACATATTTCGATGTATAACGATGTCTCGCATGAATCGTTGTTATGCCTCGCACTTTTGGGAATGGTAAAACAATGCCTCGCATGAATCGTCGTTTTGCCTCGCTGCCTCGCATGCCTCGCATGCCTCGCTGCCTCGCACTTTAGTACTACCCTTACCGTGCAGGTATATTTACATAAATGGTTCAGTAACTTGTAAATATAATATTGTTTCTTCATTTCTGCAATAAATAAAATATTATTTGCAGTATTTCTCTTTTAAGCAAAGACCTTTTACATACCTCCATATTTTAATATTGGTATTTAGCGATCTCATAATGTGCAAGGTCTGTGTTTTGTAATGTCACCTAGTGGGTATTGCTAATTTTATCCCAGTTATATTTTTAGAGATAACATTACATAGTAGCATTAAAATGTTAAGCATTGCTTTTTAATAAAAAAAAAAAAATTTGTTTCACAATAAACATTTACGTTCTAAATCCTGTATTGGAAAAAGTAGTCTTCTTATCCTATTTTTTTTTATTGTGTAAGAAGTATTTAAATTGTGTAAGAAGTATTTAAATATACATGAACATGCATTTAAATGACATGTACATGCTTTTAAAATCGTATAAATGCTCTGGCTTCGGGGGCTTCGCCCCCGGCCCCCACAGGGCCCCCCTTGACCCCACCTGGGGCCCTTTGGCGGACCCCTGGTCTCCACGCCCAGAACCCCCCCTTGAAGCATGCTGGCTACGGGCCTGCTGTATTAATTAATTTTGTTTATATATTATTTTTATTTTTTTATTTTTCCTATTAATTTCATTTTGTAACAACGATCAATCATTCGTCTGTGTGGTCCAAAAAAAAAAAGAAAAGAAAAAAGCAAATCATTATCTTCGCAATCATTTTTTTTTTAATTGTTTTATTTCCTTTCTATTGATAAAAATATGTTACTAGCACGTATTCCATCTATAAAAGTCCGATTCACCAGATGACCGATTGTTTATCTACCATTTTTGTATTCTTTAATTTTAAATTTGGCTTGATTTCTTTGTATGCTCAACCTGGTTATCAGTTACATTAGAATTGCTTGTTGTCTTCATTCCGTATCCCGTTGTTGTACTGTGACGTAATTGTTTATGTTTTCGAAACGTCGCCCTCATGTTTCGATTGATATTGAAGGCGATAAAGATAAAAAAACCTTGTGAAGTATTCAGTATAATAAAGATTTACGACATTTCTACGCGATCGGCAAAAGAAGCAAGAAATCCAAACAGCCAGAGACCCATTATGGTGGAAATCTGCAAAAAAAAAAATTATAATAAAATAAAAAATAAAATTAAATCTATATTTTATGCGCTATGTATTGTAATTTTGTAGCCATAAGTCCAGAATTGATTAGTAGTATGACAATATTTTTTATAAAGTTAATTTTGAATACAGTTATAGAATTTAAGGAGTTAAATGCAATATGATAATTACTGTACAACATAACACTTCTTTTTTTTTTAATAAGAACACATTTTATTACACTAGGGCTGAAATTGCTTAAAAGAATAAGAACAAATAAGGGCAGAGGTAAAATAAAAAATGAGGTTATTTATATGGATAAAGAAATAGTGTCACCACTTCGTACAGATGCAATAGAGATAAGAGCATGAACCTATTCGTATTAAGTAGGTCCATGGTAAGAGTAAGCATTCTATCGTGAATTTTATGCTGCTGTTAATGTTTCACTGCTATTAACTGAATGTTGGTAATCTGGGTTGCAACCGGATTCGGCAAACTGGGTTCGGCAAACTGGGTTTCGGCCAACTGGGTATCATTGTTTTGAGTCGGCAAACTGGCACTCGGCAAACTGTGATTCGGCAAAGTGATCTTGGCAATCTGACATTCGGCAAACTGGATTTCGACCATCTGGCCTAGATCCTTGAGTAATGCCAACGTCATTAGCGCTACTGAACATTTCATCTGCAGAGGATACTGGCGCTTTATAAATTTCTGTTGATTGATTGATTGATTGATTGAGAGCCTATACAACCAATATCAATTTATTTCACTATATTAAAATTATAATTGGGAGGGGGCGCAATTTTCTACTTTTGCCCCAGGGCACAAAAACCTCTAGTTACGTCACTGTTGGAAAGTTATTAGGGCCAGGTGCTTTACCACAAGAAATGCTATGCAGTTCAACTACATCAGGATCAATAATAAAGTAACCAGAGGGGCAACACTGGGGTCTGCTGGGGAAGAGGGGAAATTGGGACATATTCATTAGTAAGGGAATGGTAAAATGTTTTACAGCTGTCTGCCAGTTGGTACATATTGCCACTAAAAAGTGAATAATTTAAGATGGTAAAGCTGTTGGATATGTTATTTAAATTTATGAATTTTTAAATATTGTTTCACCAGGACTTGAACTCTTGAGTTAATTTTACATACCTCGGCATCTTTATTCAAATATTCAAAATCAATCAAGAAATCCATAGAAGCAAAAGCTGAATTGAGGACTTTTATAATATAAATGAATGGCCAACATTTCCATATCTTCTCATATTTTTAAGTTACATACTGTGAGCCGTATTGCATTGGGGAACCATATGTTATGTGTTGCTCAGACAGCAAAGAGTGGATCCCACTTTAAGTTTGGTTGGAATATGACACCTAGTTAGTAGGTACCATGCTATTAATAGATAGGCGGATATCCAGGTCTGGAAGTGTTTTGTGACCAAAGTATACTCTTATTAGTTGACACTTGGTTGGATTTAGCTTTAGATTGTTTGAATCTGACCACTTATGAACCTTATCTAAGGTGTTCTGGATGGAACCTGGACTATTTATAACTTTTTTTTCGTGTCAGATCGTCAACATACTTCCAGACCTGGATACCGGTGTTCACAAATTCCTCTCCTAAAAAGCACTATTAATGACGCAGAGGGAAAATGATGGGAGAAAGATTGTTCCCTGAGGAACCCCTCTTGTGTTTCCCATTTAGACAAAGAGTTCATATATTTCAATCTCTGCCTCCTATTAGTCAGAACCGACCCATTACACGATTGATGGACAATCAATCATATTAAGAAGACTATTAAAGGCTATGTTATAAAGGCTATGTTATGATCAATAGAATGGAATGCTTTAGTGAAATCGGTTAAAGCGAGTGTACTTTTATTAGTTTATGATAAATATTAATCAGAAAATTGGTTGTAGACACACCCCTTTTCGATTTTCGTATTGATGGTAATCAATATGCTGTTTAATGGTGTTTATTATAAATGTTGAAGCTCTACGCTCTGCAATTTTTTGCAAACGTGAAAATTAGAGATATTGGTCCTAATTTATCGATCTTAGGAGGGTTCTTTTGGGAAGCGGGATAACATTTGATTCTTTCTATTGTAAGGGGACAGTACTTTGTTCTAATGATGGGTTTATAATATTAGTTAAAGAATAGCTTAATTCATAGGCATATTCCTGTATTAGTTTATGTGGTATGTTGTCAGATCCTCCCACTTTTGAAACTGTGGAGTGACATAGGGCTAGGTAAGTATGCAGGTAATTTATGGAGGCGGATCTTTTCTTGTTGTTGGGAATTATGGGGAAGATGACTACTTATACTGTCTGCCGCAGCAACATGATTGTCTGGGTCCGCATTAGGAATATGAATGATCTGTTTGTTTTTTCTCATGTTGGTTAAATTCCAAACCTGCGTATATGCCACCCCCAGGATCCACCTTTTAAAGCTAGCGTACTTTGTTGGAATTAAAAGCTTTTTTATATTTACGTATCCCCCTTATAATAACATTTCTGACTCTTTTTTTAAAATTTTTCATCACCTTTTTTTGCCATCACTTTTATAAACCTTTTTGTCTTTGATTAATTAAATTACTAAACTTTGTAGTCACATCACATTTTACCATGAATTTGATTGTATCTATCTTCCAAATTCATTAAGTTTTGAATCAGATACTGGTTGTACAGCTTTTCTATTCGTATATCTAGTCATACGATTAAAAGCATATTAAATTTTGGTTTCATTACAATTATAGAATGATCACTACGACCGATTGGAGACAATAGTTGTGGAGTATTGAACATACCTGGGACATTAGTAGCAATCAAGTCCAGAATAGCTTGGCCCTCTATTTTGGGATTTGACTACCTGTTTAAACCGTTACCCGAGCACAGAGATTCGATAACAGTTCTGTTAAAATCTCCGACTAGCATGATTGCTGTCTGTGCTTTATGTGTACGGATAAAGTAAATTCCTAATCCAAGATAGTTGATCAGTAGTTATAGATTGCGCAATATAAGCTCCAGCAATGGCAATATATGACGCATTTCTAGAGAACTTTGGTTGATTGACCATTATCTAAAGCCCTTTAAATTCAGGAGGAACTTTGATTTCATATAGCATTTCAGCCATTAAAATTATCTTTAACGTATAATAATGAGAATTCCACCACCCTTTCTACCATGTCTACATCTGCTAAATGTAGAGAACGAGTTAATTTTGTACTGTTCTGGTGCAGTTTCAGGCCTATTTCAGGATTCCGTTGTGATAGCAGTATTGGCATTTTTCCCAGTAATAATATTCCCTAATTAATCCATTTTGTTATTTGATCTTGCATTTGTGGTAAGAATAATGGGTAAGAAGTCGGAGTTGTTTTCCTTGAATTGATGTTTTCATACACAACATTAGTGAGTGCATGAGGCTCAGATGCCAAAATAGTATTTATTTTTCCTCTCAATAATTCTACCTGGTACCCTTGGTCGAAGTATAACCCCACCTTTTACCTCTAGGCTTACTTCTCGGATAGTTACTCCAAGGGTGGTTAAGGCTATGCTCATTTGCGTGTAAGTATATCCAGATGCAAAAGAAAACATACCCTCAAGATCTCGTAATTTTTTTTGCACTTTTTTTTTCAACGACCAAGCTTCGGTTCAGTACACTGTCCTGGGGTTTCTGCTGTGCTGTGCTGTAATGAACAAACGGGCTAGCACGGAAATCCTTCAACAACAAAAAAAAATTACAGCCAAAAAAAAAAAAAAAAAAAAAAAAAAAACAGACAAGTTTGGAGCACTCTCTCCAGGCTACTGGCAGTGTTGACAGCGAAGCAACTTGTAATCAGCTTTATTTCTAGGTTCAAGGTTCTTGATGCTTTTTAAGAAGTGGTTAGTTAGTTATCCTGTTTGATAATAGAAGCTGCAACCAAGGGAATATTTTTATCCGTTATTATAGTGTGTTAGAGTAAACACTCACTTCTCGTTGCAACTTTTCAACTGTGAGAGTTCTTGTCAGTGGACAAAGTCAAGTTCCGTAGCAAAGCAGAATTATTAATTTGATCTTCAGTAATTCTTCTTTTAACATAAAATTCTTTAACAACAGGGTCTGGAACAAAGAAGCACTTGGGCTTGCAAATGATGACATTGGGATCTGACAGATTAAGGGGAGCTTTTAGCTACTGGTAGGCAATAATAACAGAAGTATTATATCAGATCCAATCTGGATGAGGACTCCTCTTTAGTCATGACATTAATTATTTTCTTTAGTGGATATTTCTTGAGCTGAGGATCTTTCATACGATTGAAGTCGCCACAAATAAATAGATAATGAGGTGTGTTGTTTTTCTTGACCTAAATGTCATTAAAGTAACTTTGGAAATGATTCGTTGATAAACGGGCACCCAATGGAGTGAATGAAGAACTGGGGTTATTTGCTCATGGCGTCTGATTGTTTAACCAGTCTTGTAATTCTGTTCTGTATACGTTGGAGCTTATGACTAACAGTGTCTAGATTCGAACCTATTGACAATGTTATGCAATGCGATACGAGCTTTTCAACATTATCAAAATACAAAGCTATTTATTTTGGCCGTGAGCCATATTGGATTGTTGTCTAATTTCCTCGTTATACATACATCGTCGAACGTGAGAATTATGCATGTGTTTTTATTCTATATTTAGTCTATACCCCTCTGGGGCACAGATACTATGAAATCATTAGATACTACTATCGTCTGCAAAAAACAACATACATTTCCTGTCAATTGATTCTTTTGTGGTTTTTATTAGTAAACATAATACAGAAAGGCAGTATGTAGCATAGCACATGCTCCCGCTGGGATCCTATTTAGTCTATACCCCTCTGGGGCACAGATACTATGGAATTCTTAACTGTACAGACGTTTGTCAGGAAAAAACAACCTGGATAAGAAATAATCAATCCTCTACAATTGATTATATGTTGGCCTCCGATGAACTACTAGAACATCAATTGCAACATTTATTGTAGATGAAGATCATAGATTTCATTTAGGCAGTGATCACAACATATTAATTGTAAATTTTAAGCAAAATTACAGTAAGGTAGATAAAATGACGGAGAGAAAACATCCAAACATTTGGAATATTTCAACTAACCAGGACTGGTCAAATTACCACGAAGAAATAGAAGACACTTGAAAACTGGGATGCCAATGCGTTTGACTGTCCTAACAGCTTATAGGATTCGTGGAAATCTAAATTATTACAAGCAGTAAAAAGAGCAATAGGCTTTAAAAATATAACCTCCAAACATAAACGATGGTGGGACCCAAACATAGATCATTTGATTAAAGAAAGGAAAGCTGCCAGTAAAAAACATCGACATTGGTTAAACAAAATGGAAATAATACAACACATGATAATGAATTATGGCAAAACTACCAACACAAAAAAAAAAACAAGCTGTTAAAAAAGCTATTAACCAAAAAATAATGCAAATACGCATTGATAAAAGTATACAAATTGCAGAAAACGGGGGAGTAAGTAATAAGAACATTATTGTTACAAGAATGTAACCAAAAATTTAATTGAAAGAATTGATGGTATTCAATTATTTGACCAAACTAGAAAGAAATCATCACTATCAATTTATGTCACTCCTAAATCCACACCATATCTAGAGCCATACTTGTTAGATAAATGTGATTTCTTAGGGGCAAGCCTTAAATTTAGAGCTAGATCTAATACACTTGCGCTTAGCCTTAAGAAATCTATATGGGAAGATGAAAATGATGGCACGTGCCCTCTATGCAATGATGGTAAAGAAGACATTATAAACTTTATGTTTAAATGCAAATACCTTGATAATATACGAGCAATTGAATTTTGTAAACTTGAATACAATTTATCTAGTAGTAATCATCATATATTTTGGCTGTATTTCATTCTCGGCAGTCCAACACTAAAGCTGAAACTAGCCCTAGGCAGTGATGACAACCTTCCTAATGAAAGACATGCACTGATTTCAAAACAAGTTGACAGTATTTTCGACCTTTACTGTAAAAGCTACATTAAAAAAGCATGGGCCTTACGTAATGCTGTGTTAAATGAATCTATTTAATTGTTCGGTTGCTATACTACCGTGTGTAAAGTAACTTTTTTTATGTGATTCTGTTTTGGTTTTCAATTTCTTTCTTTAACTTGCTTATTTTTATATTTTTTATGAAATACTGTTTTAGGTTTTGAAATAACGCCCCATACACTGAAACAACTGGTTTGCTATTTTTATGGCTACTTCCCTAATGCTTTGAATAAGAATTGCTTTGTACAGTATTGTTGCAAAAACTAAACTACACTTTACTGACACCTGAATGGTGGTCCTCTTTTTTTTTCATGTTGAGCTGCCTGTTTAAATGTGTTAGGGTATAATCATGCATTTCGATTATTTTGTTAATAGAATAATTATTTGTTTATAATTTACTTGCTTTTATTTAATTTACCTGTTCATATGTTGCTTCATACACAGAGAGAGCTGGCTTGCCATATTCTTCGCAACTTCCCAGATAGCTCTTTCATCCATTTTCTCATGGTGTCTATTTCAAATACTGTACCCACAAACCACCTCCGATTTAAATAAGATTTGCTGAATACAGTATACTACAGTATACTATAATATATTCATTTATTTAGAAATAAATAAATAAGTGAATATATACTGGAAATATAAATGAATTCTGCTCTATAGTCACCTGGTCGGTGACCCCCCTCTCTCTTTGTCTGGAGTAATACTCTTTAATTGCAAATTTCAATTTGTTAGTGTAGGCCTTTTCTGTATGAATGTTTGTTAATTGTTTAATTCTCTGTTTTTAATTTTGTTTGTTCTTTTTAATATGAACATACGGATGCACGACCTTTGTGTGTGCCACCGATATAAAGGTGTAGTTTCCCAATAAATAAATACTTACTTACTTACTTTATGTTATCGTCTGCAAAAAATACCATACATCATGACAATTGATTCCTTTGTGGTTTTTATTAGTAAACATAATACAGGAAAGCAGTATAAAGCATAGACACATGCTCCCGCTGGGAGCCTAATTTTTCTTTATAATTGCAACAACGAATTTGCATAGACTGTCTACCCTGACCGTAAGGTTATGAATAATGTATACCATAAGCCCCTGCTTCTGAACCTATTTTAGGTGGCGACCCACTGTCAGACCTAAGAATATATCGTTATACCACAATGTTATTGGCATGTTAATAATTACTTTGAGTGTTTACTTGAAGCTCAATAAAGTCACAATGCGACTGCTTTCATACATATCATCTGGGTTTTTTTAATTTATGATTTGTATAATTTGATATAGCTATAGCTTTTGCCACCTAATTATTCAGGTAAAGATATTAGCGGTCTGCTGCTGTATTTTAATCAGCCTTAGCTAACAAAATTGGCAAAGTGGCTGTGATAATTTTTTAATTTTTTAGTTTACTTTTCTTCATGCTTTCAGAGAAAAGACAAACAACGCATTTAGTTTCCCTGAATCAGAAATTGTGAAGCCAAGATAAACAAAAAATGTTACGCGAAAAGCAAAACGGCATCAACCTTTGAGATGTCAACATCCACACGATGCCCTGTGATGTCAACTTTCACACAGTATTTTTTGACGTGCACGTCTGGTGTAATTCTTAATTATTTAGTCCTTTGTAAGACAGGTATGTTGAAATATTTGACACAATATGTTTTAAAATTATATCAAAGTCTGCCTTTTTTTTTAGTCAGGTGCAGTTTCAAATATTGCAAGAATCATCTCCGTCACACTATTTGTGATGGAGATGATGGTATGGCTTTACCCAATTTCAAAGCGACTTCATACATATTCTATAAAATTTCATTCAACTTTATCAAAGGCTTTTTCGAAATCATTCAAAAAGAGGAGATTCGGAAGAATTTGGAACATTTCTTTTTTCTACTTGGTCAATTATATCAAATATTGTTCGTATACTTTCCCCAATATGTACCTCTTTTTTTTTTAAACCAGTTTGGTCGGTATGAATTACATTCTTCCTCTGTGATCGAAAGATCTCATTCAACCTTTTCATTGATATTTATTACAGATTTTTAATGTTATGTAACAATTCGCTATCATTAAAATAGGCCTATGTCGTTTTTGTTTCAGTTGAGTATAGACGTTCATAAAATGTTTTTTTTTTTATTTTGCTAGGTTCTGTAAATTCTTTTTTGTCACATATTAATTTTTTAACATTTTCTTAACTCCTTATTTCAAGGTTAATAATATACCTAGTGCAATTCTCCCCTTTCTCAAGCCAAAGTGCACGTGAACGTATTATCGTTTCTCTAGTGTTTTTTTTTTTTCGTTTATATTATCTAATTATTTACCTTTTATCGCTGTCTTATTTTATAATAGCATAATTATTTATATATTGTTCTTGTTCTAGTCGCCCTAAATTCTCCTCTTATTTCGTAACAGCAGACCTTGTTTTTTGTTTTGTTTTGTTTTTTTAATTATTATTTTTACTTGCAAATTGGATAGTTTTTACAGGTAGGCCTATATCAAATTTTAACATCTTCCATTTAAAATTTAGGTTCTCATTTTGATTAATTGTTTTAGAATTTCTTCAAGTTTTAACTGTCTCAATACATTTTGCGTTTTTCAAGAGTCTGCTATTTAACTTCCAAAAACCACTGCCTTTTTTTTTTTTATAAATACCTGTAATTTCTAGAGCTATTAATGAATGGTCTGTTTGAAAACAATGTGAAATAAAGCATGCTTTTATTTCTTGCAGAAATGTATTTTATATTTCAAAAATACAATAGAACCCCTTCTTTTGGACATTCAGGGGACACCCCTATTTAGGGACACTTTTCCGTAAAACGAGGAGCAATATATCTTTTAACACTACGGCAAACCCCTATTAAGAGGACGGGGACACTTTCTGACTGTGCCAAATTGTCAAATAACCCCTATTTTTTTATGATTGTATCACAACAACTACAGCAGTTTCAAAGTAAGAAAAATTCATTCAACTTCATATTTTAACACCTTTTTTAACAATGTTTTCTCCCCTGAATCCTTACAGTAAACGTCGGTATAGGCCTACTGAATATTTTACTTCATATGAACCAATCCTGTCAATTTTGACCCTTAACCATGGTGATTTCGTTCCCTTTGTTTTTCGCGTACTTTCATATAGGATTCTAATACATACCATAACATGCACCATTAATTCTAAGTCGTTACTCAACTCGTGCTACATTCACCCAATAAAAAGCTCAATATTTTAAATACAAAAAGGAATATTTTTGTCATTAATATTCCATCAAGAAAAAAATATTCGAGCTATTAATTATATTTATTATTTTATTACAGTATTTATATCATTTATACAGCGCATTTTCTTTATAGATACAAAGCGCTTCTTTTTCCCTGGTCAGTAGCTCCTTATATTTTAAGTGTTCCTGCTGGTAAACATCGCAGGAGTAGGCAACCCCACCAGGTACCAATATTTATACTCATGGGTGGGGAGAACCTTGCAGTGATGGTTTGATGGAATTGGGAGGGCACAACATTTACCATACAGGCCTGTATTGCCTATTTACGAGCCTGACATGACAGACGATTACAGATGACAGGAGAAGCAATGGACACAAGGGAAATGTACAGTACAGCGAGGGACTGAAACCCAGACCTAGAGGTTGGGAAACCATACCGTTCCCGCTGCACCAAACCGCTTCTATATTAAACTATTGTTATTTTAATTACATATGTGCTGGTTTCATTTCATTATATTTAATTGTATTTGCATATCAAATTGTATGCTATAAATTAGTTCTTATTATACTTAGCTGATTCTTATGTCAATAAAATAAAAAATTAAAAATGTATCCCTAACAATATTACGTTCTAAGAAATTTATAATAACGTTACAGTTTGGTGATAAAATCTTTCATTAGAACCATATGAAGGTACATATCCGAATTTCAGAACGTTCGCGAACGTTATAAGAACGTTTTGTGTTTGCTGGGATGTCATCGTTGTATAAAACATGCCAAAACCCCTATTAAAGGGACAATTTCGCGTTTTTGGTTAGTGTCCCCGAACAGGGGTAGCCCTATTCAGGGGATACCCTATTAAAGGGACACCTCTATTAAGGGGATACTTTTTTGGGCCCAAAGGTGTCTCCTTAATAGAGGTTCTGCTGTGGCCTAATCTGCAACAAAATTGGTGGGGAGTTATTTGAGTGCCAAGTGAACATTTCATCTTTTTTTTTTTTGGATTGAGTCTTCTTCATAATTAATTCATTGTTCTATCATTTTTTTCAATTGAGTTTTTACTTTCTTTAAAAAAAAAAATTCATTTGTTCGGTATACATTCACAATATTAATTCTGTTTTCATTCATTTTTATGTTTACAATTATTAGCCTACCTTGTGTATCTCTTTATTATATGAGTTTCTAGTTACAATGAGGATTAAATGTAACATGTACTCTGCATGATTAAGATCTGCCATTACTAAAAAAAAATCGTATTTCCCCATTCCAAACACCATTAATTTTGAGTTTATGAGTACAGCGTGTCTCTTGTAGCATTATTACAGAAGCTTGTTTACCTCTTAAACAAATTAAATAATCTATGCCGTTTAAAGTTATCTCTTATAACCCTGACGTTTAAACTACAGATATTTACACTTGCCATTTTATGTAGAAGTTTGGTACGTTTTGGCTTAGAAAGGTGTCAAGCGGTGTAAAAAAAATGTTGAGATAAACACAACATAAGTAGGCATTAATATGCATATAAGTAATATAAATGATATGAATGATAAAAATAAACAATATAACTCAGCTCTAGATATGACTAACAGCAGGCCTGACTCAAGAACATACTTAACGCATACATATTGGCATACATGTTGTTGAGCGAATGTTCGATACATACTCACGTATACTGTTATTATTAGTATGATGATATGCACCATGGCAACGGTTGCCTGGATTTCTTCTGATATGCAAATGATCATTAGGTGTAGTTTTTCCCTACCTGATGTGGATTCTAATACATACCATGCACCATTAATTCTAGTCGTTATTCTATTCGTGCTACATTCATCCGATATAAAGCTCAATATTTTAAATATAAAAGAAATATTTTGTCATTAACATTGCATCATGAAATAATATTGGAACATTTAATTATAATTATTATTTTATTATTTATATCGATACAGCGCCTTTTCTTTGTAGATTTTTTTTTCCCCTGCTCATTAGTTCCTCATTTTTTGAGTGTTCCTGCTGGTAAACATCGCAGGAGTAGGCAACTCCACCAGTTACCAATTTATACTCCTGGGTGGGGAGAACAATGCAGTGATGGTTTGATGAAATTGGAAGGGCATAACATTTACTATACTGGCCTGTATGACCTATCTACGTGTCCGACATGACATGGTGATTACAGGTGACTACAGGAGAAGCAATGCAGTTAAATTGCCTTGATCAAGGACACAAAGGAAATGTACAGTACAGCGAGGGACTGAAACCTCGACCTAGAGGTTGGGAAACCATACCGTTCCCGCTGCACCAAACCGCTTCTATATCAAACTATTGTTGTTTTAATTACATATGTGCTGGTTTCATTTCATTATAATGAATTGTATTTGCATATCAAATTGTTGCTATTAATTAGTTCTTATTCTACTTAGCTGATTTTAATGTCAATTAAAATAAAATTATAAATGCATCCCAGCTAAAAATACTACGTTCTAAGAACGTTATAATAACGTTAAAGTTTGGTGATAAAACGTTATTTTGTAGAACCACATGTACGTACTTATAACCGAATTTCAGAACGTTCGAGAAAGTTATAAGACCGTTTTGTGTTTGCTGGGATGTCATCGTTGTATAAAACATGCCAAAACCCCTATTAAGGGGACAATTTCGCGTTTTGGGTAAGTGTCCCTCAAACAGGGTTACCCCTATTCAAGGGATACCCCTACTAAGGGGACACCTCTATTAAGGGGATACTTTTTTGGTCCCGGATGTGTCTCCTTAATAGGGGTTCTACTGTAGCCTACTCTGCAACAAAATTGGTGGGGAGTTATTTGAGTGACAAATGAACATATCTTTTTTTCTTTTCGATTGAGTCTTCTACATACATCAATTAATTCATTATTTCTATAATTTTTTCAATTGAGTTTTTACTTTCTTAAAAAAAAATTCATTTGTTCCGTATACATTTGCAATATTAATTCAGTTTTTATTTATTTTTATGTTTACAATTATTAGCCTACCTTGTGTATCTTTTTATTATATGAGTTTCTAGTTACAATGAGAATTAAATAAAACATGTACTCTGCATGATTTAGATGTGCCATTACTAAAACCAATCATATTTCCCCATTCCAAACACCATTATTTTGAGATTACGAGTACAGCGTCTCTCTTGTAGCATTATTACAGAAGCCTGTTTACCTCTTAACCAATTAAATAATTTATTTCCTTAAAGTTATCTCTTATAACCCTTACGTTCAAACTACAGATATTTACACTTGCCATTTTATGTAGACGTTTGGTACGTTTTGGCTTAGAAAGGTGTCAAGCGGTGTAAAAAAAATGTTAAGATAAACACAACATAAGTAGGCATTAATATGCATATAAGTAATATAAATGATATGAATGATAAAAATAAACAATATATCTCAGCTCTAGTTATGACTAACAGAAGGCCTGACTCAAAAACATACTTATCGCATACATATTGGCATTCATATTGTTGAGCGAATGTTCGATACATACTCAGGTATACTGTTATTATTAGTATGATGATATGCACCATGGCATATCATCATACTAATAATAACAGTATAATGATATGCACCATGGCAACGGTTGCCTGGATTTCTTTTGATATGAAAATGACCATTAGGTGTAATTTTGCCCTACCTGATGTGGATTCTAATACATACGGTACCATGCACCATTAATTCTAGTCGTTACTCTATTCGTGCTACATTCATCCAATAAAAAGCTCAATATTTTAAATACAAAAAGGAATATTTTGTCATTAACATTGCATCATGAAATAATATTGGAACATTTAATTATAATTATTATTTTATTATTTATATCGATACAGCGCCTTTCCTTTGTAGATTTTTTCCCCTGGTCATTAGTTCCTCATTTTTTGAGTGTTCCTGCTGGTAAACATCGCAGGAGTAGGCAACTCCACCAGTTACCAATTTATAATCCTGGGTGGGGAGAACCATGCAGTGATGGTTTGATGAAATTGGAAGGGCATAAAATTTACTATACAGGCCTGTATGACCTATCTACGAGTCCGACATGACATGGTGATTAAAGGTGACTACAGGAGAAGCAGTTAAAGTGCCTTGATCAAGGACACAAAGGAAATGTACAGTACAGCGAGGGACTGAAACCCCGACCTAGAGGTTGGGAAACCATACCGTTCACGCTGTGCCAAATAGCTTCGATATCAAACTATTGTAGTTTTTAAATACCATATTAGTCCAGCAAACTTTGGTTGGTTGCATTTTTTTTTTTGCTATATTTTTTAAAAATTGGACATGATGTAGAGTAGACATAGATAAATCAAAAAAGTATGTGTAACATTTTTTTTTTCATACGTAAGAGGAAAACTTAAGCATATCATTAATTGAGAAGGAGATTAGCAGTGATTAAAAGGGTACCGTATATTGTCTAGATGGTATATTGTTTATCTATGGATTAGCAATCATTGGTTTCTTAGCAGGAATTTCCTCCTGTGCCTACATTTCTGCAGTTGAGAGAACTTAAATCAGGATGACAAATAATTAGAAACTTTTCATGTAGGCATAAATTGCATCATTTTATAGTATTAGAATACGGTCTACATTACATTACATTAAATTTTTTTACATTTTATGGTATAATATTGCGTCATAGTGTCTTTCAATGGCCAAATATATTAACTTAGTTCAGTACTATTTCTGTATTTAACATTACGGAATGAGATCTAGTTTTAAAAGTATTTTCCGTAAGACCGATGCAAGTTTCTTCATTCTTGTTGTCGACTCTTGTTACTGTAGCTTGATAGACCTAGTCCCACGACCACTAATGATTACAGAGCCAAACCAAGGCAATATATATACACAGCCCAGTTGTGAATGCAAATAGTGGAATACAAGATGCAATCTCTACTGTGCATCAATGGCGGCCCGCTGGATCTCAATAGAAAAGATGCAATCTCTACCGTGCATCAATGGCGGCCCGCTGGATCTCAATAGAGAAATCGCAATAGAGAAATCTCTATTGAGATCCAGCGGGCCGCCATTGATGCACGGTAGAGATTGCATCTTTAGATCTCCGATCCTGTTCACAAATTCACGGACTAGTGCTGTCTCGTAAGAATTTCGTAGGACACGTTAAGAATGACAAAATATTCTCTGTATCTACTGGAAGCGAGCCACATAGCTTGTATTCCACTATTTGCATTCACACCTGGGCTGTGTACGGTGTAGATAACATCCTTTAACAGTTGATATATCGAAATTAATTACCAGTTAGTGTACATTAAAATGAACATAAATCATGAGATCATGTTAGCTGATTCCGTTCCTTGTGAGGTTTTTAAAGGAACGTGTACATAATAACACACATTTCCGTGTCAGGGTGTTTTTCTTTACACAGTTTCTGGGGGGCGGATGCTATTTTGAGACCATATTAGCTAAAACTCGCATTTCCACGAGAGAGCACTTTTTCTTTAAATAAATTAAAATCGTATTTTATGCATTATATTGTTTGATATTACGGTTAGGTAGGTATTTTGTGGCCATATTACCTATTTCCAGTCCCCTGTGAGGTATTTAAAGGTACGTTTAGCAGTAAACAGGGGCGGATCCAGAAATGTCCAAAAGGGGGGGCCGGAAGTGGGGGCCGAAAGTTGGGCCGATTGAGACAACACTGTCGTAGGGGGTCTGGGGCATGCCCCCGCGAAATTTTTGTGTTCTAGACGCCCGAACATAACATTTGAGGCATTCTGGGCTATCATTTTTTTCTTTTTCTCTCTTTTTTTTCTTTTTTCACCTCCCAAAAGGGGGGGCCGGGGCCGGGCCGGCCCCCTCCTAAATCCGCCCCTGGTAAAACCCGCATTTCCACGAGAGAGCACTTTTTCTTTAAATAGATTAAAATCGTATTTTATGCATTATATTGTTCCATATTACGGTTAGATAGGTTTTTTGTTGCCATGTTGCCTATTTCCAGTCCCCTGTGAGGTATTTAAAGGTACGGTTAACGGTTAAAACTCGCATTTCCACGAGAGAGCAGTTTTTCTTTAAATAGATTAAAATAGTATTTTATGCATTATATTGTTTGATATTACGGTTACATAAGTATTTTAGACAACCTTAGCTATTTCCAGTCCCCTGTGAGGTATTTAAAGGTATGTTTAGCAGTTAAAACTCGCATTTCCATGAGAGAGCACTTTTTTTAAATAGATTAAAATCGTATTTTATGGATTATGTTGTTCGATACTACGGTTACATATACATTTTGAGACCATAATTACCTATTTCCCGTACCCTGTGAGAAATTTAAAGGTACGTTTATCAGTAAAACTCGCATTTCCGCGAGAGAGCACTTTTTCATTAAATAGCTGAAAATCGTATTTTTTTTATTTTTTTTTTCGATATTATGGTTAGGCACGTATTTTGAGATCATACCGTATTCCAGTCCCTTGTGAGGTATTTAAAAGTATGTTTAACAGGGAAAACACGCATTTTGGCAAAAGAGTACTTTTCTTTAAACAGACTAAAACTCGATTTTATGCATTATACTGTTCCATACTACGGTTAAACAGGTATTTTGTGGCCATATTACCTATTCCCAGTCCCATGTGAGGTATTTAAATGTGCGTTTATCATGTGAAAACGACATTTCCGCGAGAAAGTGTCGTTCTTGAAAAACCTTTAAATTGTTTTGACGCACTAAAATTAATACTAAATTAAGGTTAATGGGTTATGTAAGTACCACGTGACCAATATACGTTTTCTGTAGCCCGTGAGTGTATCTAAAGGTGCTGTGTGTTGTGATAACATAATTTATACGAGAAAGTTCTTTTTGCTTTAAACGGTTTTAGATCGTATTTAATGCAATAACTTGGTGTACATTACAGTTAAATAAGTACCGGTAGGCCTTCCGAGAGCATTTGTTATTCCCCTCCCCTGTGAAGTATCTAAAGGTATTTTAGTAATGACCAATACCAGCGTTTTCTGAAGCCAGTGAGTGCAGTTAAAGGTGCTGTATGTGATAACATAATTTCTGCGAGAGGGTGTTTTTTCCTTTAAATAGTTTTTAATCGTATTTTATGCACTATATTGTTCTCATTAGGAAGTACTCGGAGACCACATCAGATATTTCTCGTCAAAATGTGTCTTAATCAAATGCAACTTTAGCAGTTAAATGTGCTATGTTGTACATAAAAAGATTTCCGTTACAGTATTTTATAATTTTGAAATAAACTTGCTCATAATGCAATAGCATGCAAATTATTAACTCGTGTATACAAATTATTAAATTAAAAAAATGTGTAGGCCTACCTGATTTATTTTCAAACATTGGCAAATCAACAATGGATGTAATACCATGGAGAAATCTCCATGGTAATACTGTACTGATTCTCATAAAACTAACATAAATAATTAGTTCTTGTATTCTGCTCCTTTATTCATTAAATTTATTTATACATGATTTAAAGATAGGAGGTTGATGTCATTACATATTTTATGGTCCAGTTAAAACATTTTTAAATTCTTCAATTACCAATGAAACGAAAAATAATATAATTAAAAAACTAATATCAAAAACCCAAATATACATCAAAAGTACAATAATAACCAATCAAAGCCTTTGTGAATTACAAATAGGAATGATAAAACCATTTACCTAAGAATAACATAGTAATTACTGAGGTAAAAAGTTTTAAAATAATGATAAAATCAATGTGATAATTATAAAAATTGATAAAATTATAATGTAAGTGTATAAGATTGTTTGATAAATCAAGATTTAACATTGTATTATTCAAAGTGTTATAATTCAATGTAGAGTCTTCAATGGGGAACACTTTTGTAAAACTTCTGTAGATAGCAATAAACAATAAAGTGACTTTATATGAGGAAAGCGAGGCTTTGTCTGACAGACAGTACAATAGGTCCAGCTTTAATGTGTGGAAATTTGTAAACATTATTATGCATTCCTCACTTTTTATTTTTTATTTCTTTATTTTTTTAAATGTGGTTTTCAAACATTGTTGTAAATATAATTCATTATTCAATACTCCTTGTCTTTTTTCCAACAGGAATACAGAAAAAAATATGCATTGTGTTTCATTTAAAGAAGCTGCAGTATACCTTCTTCAAAAAAAGTATAACATAACATATCAAGAAGCAGACGAGCTGTGTAAAACAAGTGAACTTAACATCGGTTAGACCATTAGAAACTACAATTAGGCAAACCCAAAATAATTCTGAATATGTTTATCATACTACTTGTATGATAAACGGCAATTGATAACTGCAAAGATAGAAATGAAACTTAACTTCAGTTAGTGGTTCTGATCTTCTGATCTGAATAATATAAATTTTTCATTAAGTATTTCAGATCAACGTATTTTGTTGCATAAATAATAATATAGTGCCGTAAAACCATTAGGAGCAGCACAATGTGCTTAATCTCTAAAAAAAAAAAAAAAAAAAAGCCTCGAATTGATGTCAGTTTGTAAGATTAGCCTTAAAAAGAAGCCAATTTCACAGTACATACACTGTACATAAATTTCAAAATAACAAAATAAATTAAGAACATTGTCTACTGTTTCTTTTATTGCGAATTGTCTTCATGGCTTTTATGATTTTAATATTTTTAATTACATAACAATCAACTCTAGACACGGTGATCATCTTAAATTTGTATATCAATATACTCGAACAAATTCTCTAAAATATTCTGTGTTGCATTTGTTTCCACGCGCTTGGGAGGAACTACCTGTAGAAACTAGGGATTTATTGGTTTTTAATCTGAAAGCACTTTTAAACGATCTTAAATTATATTTTAAATAAGTTTTACAATTTCTATATATATATTTATTGTTAAGGCAAATTTTACAGATTTTAAGTATTATTTCAATTGTTCAATATGTGTAATCGGAATTTGTGCATTAGGAGACCTACATGATAGTGATTTGGTTCACTTTTAGGAATCCTGTCTCGGCCTGTTTCAGATTTTGTATGCTTTTATTTTGTTGTATTGTAACAGGTTGTTGTTTTTTTTATGTATTTTGACAAAATAAATGAAATGAAATACAGTACTTTATTGATTTATTGGTGGTCAATATACTCTATGATACCGAACTTTGAATAGGTGACATAAAAATACAATTTAAATGTAAATAAAATAAACAACTAAAAATTATTCAACAATTTGTGTTGCTAAAATTTTAAATAATACAGTAGTGGTAATTTAACTAGTAATAAGTAGTGGTAATTTAACATTATTGTATTTTTACTTAAAAGAAGGGACTTTGAGAGAGTGTTTACTTAATGGAGGGATTTATTTTTATAAAATAGATTTAAAATCGTAGTTATACTGGAGTAGAACATAAATAGAATGCATTAATAATGATATTCCTTCTATTACATTTCCTAATAATTGAGAGAAGGGGAGGGTTGCTTAATCAAGGAAAAAATGTACAGTTCTGCGTGTTTATTCTATCCAGGAAGGCTTTATTCCAAATGAGGCTCAAGAGAGGGCATTAATATGAAGAGCCATTTATTGCAATAGATATGGTGTTTGGTTAATGCTATGTTTTTGTTAGCATTAGACACTACTGTATATATAGATATTATTACTTATATTATTAGTACCATCATCTTTATTATAATTATCAGTATTACTAACATTATTATTACTCGCAAAAAGGTTGCCGAAGTTTGCAAGGTTATGAGTACTGAGGGCGGGTCCACAAAGTTGCAAAAGGAATACAGAAAAATGACCGTCGTTATTCCACGTTTTCACACACCACTGAAGAACATCACCCATTCCTGATCTGCCAAATACATTAGATAATCAGCCTGTGACGCCAAGTTGGCCAAATTATTGCCATAAAGTTAATATTCTAAACCAGTCGAGGATCCAGGAATTTATAATAGAGGAGGAATTTCACAGATGGAGGGTCTGTACTACCTTAGCCCCACGATGGTTGGGGCCGAGGAAAGAAAAGTTATGATTATGGCACTTCCAGATGGCAGGTCAGGTACAATATTGTGAACATACAGTATATACAACTTTCAAATTTTCTCTAAAGACTGAGTACCATTTTTAAAGAAACAAATTTGTATTGATGTCTAGTAGGCCAGTAAATAAAAGTCAAGCTTTTTATTTCTGAAATTTTAATTTGGACAATATGGTATTTATATTATTATATTAACACTTAATGATTATTTACTTGTATTGATTACTTATTAACTTGTACTGATTGTTTACTACGTTCTGTAATAAAACTTCATCTGCTTTTATGTACTGAACAAAAAAAAACACGATATAAATGAAATGCTTTCATTGTATAATATTATCAAAATATTTTACCACTTTTTTTGTTTATCACTGTGCTTCCCAGAATAGCATTGTTTATATTGTACAGTAGAATATGTATAAAACTTGTATTGGTAACTTTTTGCACATCAATCTGACAGTCAAGAGAATGGTTCAAAAATTGCTATTTATATTTGTAAATGACTCTTTCTTTAAATGCCTGATAATGCTATGCAATTTAAAAATATGAGTGTGAAAAATGTTAACACAGAAGCTTACTGATTGAAAATGAGATTAAAACATTATTCGAGGATGAAAATGTGCAATGTATGTACAGGAAAAACAAGCTTGGTATGGACTGCTGCTGGAATTGGCTGCCATATAAAATACAGCAATCTGAATAGATAAAATTTGGTTACTTTGTCTGAATAAATACAATTTTTTTAACCACAAATTTTTACATCCATTTCCCTATATTTATTAATATAGGGCAATGTGCCAACATTATCTCATCATTTAATGGCATTACTGTTCTTTTGGATAACAGGATGATGGCTATAAATTGAAATACAAAAATCACACATTTTGCATTTATCACATGGGAAATGGTAAATCATAGAGAGGCTTCAAGAATTTGTTTCATTTTTAGTCATAGGATTCCAAGTTAAATTTCTGTAAATCACTGACTAGTTTCTATTCTATAAATGTTGTTTTTCACTGCAATACATACTTAAGGACACTTCTCATGCTGCAGAGTTAGGTGAAATGGTCTCTGCAGAATTTGCCAAATTATTGTTTAATTTATGTCGGTCTTAAATGACCTTTATGCACAGGATCTGTGATATAACCCTATTAAAACCATATTTCATTGCATAATATTTGATGGATTCTTGAATGAATTCTCTTTAATTATAGCAAAATCATGGGGGGTGGGGCTGCTGAGGAACCAGACTTTTTCAAAAGTATAAAGACAGTCATACTCCAATAACAGGGTGTGTTCTAGCTAACATTATCCATAATGAAAGGGAAGACAACAAAAAGAGTATTTTGATATTATGCTGTATATTTAAACTTATAATTCGACTTTGCCTAACTCAAATAATTTCTAAGTCGATCTCATTTTACATGCAAAATTGTTGAGTTTTCCATTAATAAACAATCTGTAAGTCAATTTTTTTAAGTTGAACAGTTCTCAATGGCATTTTGGATTTGACTTACGCAAGTTCAACTCTATACAATATTTGTTTTTTGAGATGATATATCTAAAAAAAGGGTGGAGTACAGTGTCTACAGAGGCCTTAGTAAGAAGGTATGGCAATATATTTTGAGTCCCAGAGGGTAACAAGATTCTGACCATAGACCTGGTACATATGTCGTATTGCCGCATAACGGAAGAACAAATCCATGGTTAGAGGATTCTGCCTGTCATACTTTTTGTAACAAAGCGATTTAGAGGGTGGTGCATATTTTATGTTATTAGTTCCAATTTTTTTCCCATTAATTACACATTTCTTAAAGTGTTTTTTAACAATACATACACCATTATATTTTATGTATATACTGTTATTATACAGGAAACAAGCGTAATTTAAATTTTAATTAACAAGCATAAAATTCTCACTGGTCTGATATCAAGTCTTTATATTGATTCGTGAAGTATTGAGGATAGTGTATATTTTAATAAGACAACATTAATTAAAACACTAAATTATGTTATTCTCCTGATTCTCTGCTGCTGGAAGTGAAATGGATGTCATTCCGAAAATTATAGAACAAATGATCCCAGTAAGAATTGGCGCGAGTAAGAATGGCCCCAAATGACAGGTATGTAGGTAAAAATAGCCCCCAATAATAAAATTCTCTATCAAAACATTTGATACAAAATTTAAAATTATATTTAAAGGAGAAATTTTTAAATCATTTAATATGTTTTTTAAAACTGAAATAATTTGGTTTTTAAAAATACAATAATTTTTTTTCAGGAATTACATATTCATAGATTTAAAAAAAAAGCCATGGATAACTTTTAAAAAAGTAAAAAATAGCAAAAAATTTAATCATTAAATCAACATATATCATGCATTTTTTATTACTTAAATAATTTAGTAAATATGGCCAATTTTATGGAAGCAGAATCACAATTTGTCATAAATTTTTAACTTCAATCTGTGTATTGCTAAACCCAGCAAAAATAGGCTGTATGAACATCTAATATTTTTTTTTTGTTTAAATAAAAAGAACATTCTACAATCGTAATTAAGGGGTTTGGATGGAATTGATGGTGTGTTTTTGGAGGTTTGTGGTGTATTTGCAGATATTTTGCACACAAAAAATAGCATTTACTGTGTGTTTTGGGAAGTTTGTGGGGTTCAACAATACCTTATAACTCTATCATAATTACCCTACCTTCAAACTAATATTTGAGTTACAAACGATACATTATTAATACATAAACTAAATTATTCAAAAGAATACAGTTGGAACAAGTTCAACAGTATAACTGTGATGTTGAAAGGTTATTTATTACTTATATTTTTGATGGACTATTTTATTAATTTCATTTTAATTATTCATGCAAAAAGTAATATAAATGTCAACTTATTTGACAATACCAGTAGAGGGCTAAAATGTTACGATAGCGCACCGTCTTTTGGATGAGATGTTTAAGCACTCTTCGAAAAGGAGTACCGTACTGTGCATGGCCGGCGGAACCGGGGGGGGGGGCCGGGCCCCCCCACTTTTTGGCAGAAAATATATAATGTCTGGAGATTTTTGTATGATCGGAAATGCAAGAAAAGGAGGGAAGAAGGAGGAGAAGGATGCGAAAGAGGAGAATGTTTATCCGGTACCCGACCGAGTTACATTTTCTCGCAATTCACATTGGCAGATATGGGGGAGGGGGTCATGGGTCCTGACCCCTCCCCTGGACCACCCTTTCTTTTCGGGATTTATCGATTCATGGCAAAAAGAATACGCATGCAACTACTCACTCGTTTATGTATGAATACACACATAAAATAAAAAATGAGAAAAATTTACCTGACTGTTTTCAAGAGGGGAAAACCTTGAACTTAAAATATATTTCAGAAGTCAGGAAAGCTCATTTCCCGCCATCTAGAAATCGAAATTTACACGGGGGAGAACCACCGGACCCCCTCCTTTTTGTGATTCGTCGATTCATGGAAAATTCGTATGCAACTACTCATTTCTTTGACATTTTTATGTATGTTACACACATAAGGCCTATTTACTGAATAACAATGGTAAAAAATTACCTGACCGTTTTCAAGAGGGAAAACCTTGAATTTTGAAGAAATTCTAGTGTAAAGTGCATCGAGGCTTTCAGAAAAATGCGCTCAATCGAGATCAAACTGTTATTATTAGTAGTAGCTAGGCTAGGCCTAGCCCTAACACAGGCGCACCATCGTCTTCCACGATCACGTCTCGAACAGATTCTTTTTAGTGCTGACATTAAATTGACGGGAATTTACGTACGCTGACGCGAATTTACCTGCATTAACTCAGATTTTTATGATATGACGTAAAATGACGCGAGACTACATTCGGAAAAATTTTCCCCATACAAAAAATGGAAGAGCTAAGCCTACGTCACCGTTTTGTACCGTCTGGCTGCTTTGTACCGTGTGGCTGAAGTCCGTCTCGCTGCCGGTCTGCTGCAGGATCTCTATCGATCATTCCATGTAATTTCACTGTTCCCTGCTATACCCAAATAAGGAAATGTTGAAAACACTCTGTTTTGTATAACAAAGGACGCTGAGCGTCATTAAACCAAACACTTGTGTAAATATTCAATACATAAATATTACAATTCATTCTGGGATTATTTTAGCATCAAAGAGTAGTAGCATCACCATGGCAAAGAGTAGGCCTAGTGCTAAACACAATGAGGTGATAACGCTCCCAAAAAATACTAAAGTTGAAAACGTCAAATTCAGCAGTTGTGATAAACCATCGCAATCTTGGAGCAAGGAATGGAAGAAACAGACGAACAGTGATTTCCCAGAAAGGTGCGCTAAATCTGGCTGCGTGAAAAAACCCACGGATGGAGCACACGTTTATGTTGAAGGCATCATGGATAAATCCAAAACTTACGGAATTATGCCGCTCTGTCATCCATGTAATACTGGCGAAAAAGGATCATTCAAAGTAAATAAAGGGATAGAAGTTGTTGCGAGGAATAAAGATCCGTGCGTAACAAAGGCTGAGAAGGAGCATGCAGGAGGACGACCATGTGGGAAAAAAGCTTGTTCTAAGTAGGCATTTGATATAAGCTGGCAAAGACCGGTATCTTCTCATTATGTAATGCGATTCTATCTCTTTTGGTTTTACTTGAAGCCTTGCATTTCTGGACAGTAGAGTACTTATAATCTGTTTACAATGGAACCACATCAACATCAGTAATCATTAAAACTAGCGTGAGTGAATTGAAATATAAATACTGTGTAATAGTCTACCATGAATCATTCGACATAATATGTTGACGTCCAGACAATTGACGAAATTGGACCTTTATTGTATATTATTTAGAAAATTGGCAGAGTTTTCTCTACACTATAAGCCTCAATATAGCTATAGCTAATAATTGACTAAATATTGCTACTGTGTATTCATACAACCTTACGTGATCACCTCGTCACAAAATGTGGAACATTTCTAACGTCAACTGTCAATTTAGAATATTGGCAGAGTTTTCTCTACACTATAAGCCTCAGTAATAATAGCTATAGCTAATAATTTACTAAATATTGCTACTGTGTATTCATACAACCTTAACGTGATCACCTCGTCACAAAATGTGAAACATTTCTAACGTAAACTGTGTCTTATCTTGTCTTCTTGGTTTACATTTAAAAACCACAATAGCTCAAAGCCAGGCACTCACTGCGTCGTATCGATCGTCAGCCGACGACAACTCCGATCCCTTTAAGCGCTAGACGACGCGACGCTGTTTACTTATTGTCGGTAGCCGGCTGAACGGACTCTCATTAAAATGATCCGTGTTTTATACGCAGTTGCGTATTTTAGGGGACGGGGTTGTGCGCACCAGATACGCCACCCACAGTCGCTCTCCGCTCTCCAAAAAAAAAAAAAAAAAAAGTCACGGTCGAGTAGATAAAAATCACCTAAAATCACCTTCTTTTGAGAATTATCACCACTCAACTGATCATTGAGCCCTCCCCCACTTCACCCTCGCTTCCACTATATGTAATCCTATTTCAAGACTTCTAGATACGCCACTGGGCTTAAAAGGTCACATATGTACGGCGTATATATCTTGCAATGTTGGTATCGGTAGTAGTTAGTAGTAATTAGTAGTAGTAGGTAGTAATAGTTTTGTAAGCCTACTCAAGTCTTATCATTTACATTTATCTTTAAAAAATTGACAATTGAAAGAAATATTATAGCATTAATATGTTAGTGGTCCTAAATATCGTTGGTACGGTCTTCACTTAAACCATCCTATTTGTTTTTAAATGTTCTAGGCCTATGACAATTTTGTGTAAAATTCTATGAAGTGTTTGGTAATATATCCCTGATCAAAAAGATGAGTCATCCACTAACCCACAACCGGCCAACAATGGAAGTTGTATATTACAGATATTGGTTAGCTCAAAACACATGCACTTATAATATATCAAAGCTATCATATATACACACTTAAGGAAAATAAATATCTACATGAGTATTTGATAAATTTATGCAGATATACGACGTTTTCTTTTATAACCAAACAAATACTGAAGCCGGTGCAATACGTTATATAATATCTATGATCCTCTCTGTGTAAGTTAGTACCGATACTGTACCGGTATATATTTTATTGCTAAAATACACTTCTGTTTAAGTGATTTGCGTAAACATTTGTAGATTTAAGAAGATCATTTTTTTTTTTTACTTTTGCATTTCGGTAATGGAGTTTAATTGATGTTGACGGTATTTGATATGCACACTATGTTGTTTACAATAACTGGAATAGGCACTAATTATTATCTATTTATTCTTACTACTATATTATTTGTTACACATCACCTGTTTCTTTTACCTGGATTATGATTCAATTATACATTAATGCATAATACGTAGTTTGTTCTTCATAATTCTTGATATTAAACACGCATCATTGTACGTAATTCGACTAATATTTTTATTTTAGCTTTTGAAGAGTTGGTGTGAGTGCAGCAGTGAGAGTTTGTGAGCAAAAGTGAGAAAGACTCGTTTTTGTCAAGCCGTATGTTTGTGCATCATTATCTAGTGTTATTGAATCGTCTTGAGCATGTTCCCTTCTTGATTGGCTGTGATGTACCACGTCTCCTTTTTCATGAACGCTTTTTTTGTTTGTTTAGGTGTGCCGTAAACACTTATTTTAAGTCAATGATGAGATGCTTATGATTAGTGGGGTAACGAAGTGGTTGTGGGAAGGTCCAGATTTGTAAGGGGATGGGGTGACCCAACATATCAACAATTCCAATGCGATGCAAAGCAAGAATAACTAGATTAAATCCAAACATGTATATATGCTACAACCATTTGACCAAATAAAATGCCTCCGACGGGATTCGAACCTGCGACCTCATGCTGACAAGGCGAGCGTCATAACCACTATCTGGCCGAACGCCCTCTTGAGGCATAGCATTGTGTAATACAATGTTCCCGACGGGAATTTGGACCTGTTCAACCATGACGCCTTCGTGGTCTAGTGGTTATGACGTCGCCTTGTCAGCGAGAGGTCGCAGGTTCGAATCCCGTCGGAGGCAT
>NW_022737623.1:50686-55812 GCF_011630105.1 Anneissia japonica
CACACATACACACTACACACAATAAAAAACATAGGAAATAGCAAGAGTGATTACAATAGTTCCTATTGCATTACATGCATAGGAACTAAAAAAGTAGTTTCTCGAGGTAATATTTTGACAAAAGGAGAATGAGGGCGCTTTTATTTTCTTTTTCTTTTACTCTGAGGTATGGCACACCCAAGATGGTCAATGGGAAACAGGTACTATTTCCTTAATTATACCAATAATAATATAATAATATAGACATTTATATAGCGCCTTTTGCCAAAGGATACAAGGCGCTTAGAAAAGGTTTATTGTAGGAAGAGGATTATTTAGGAAATAAGTGAGCTTTTAAGTGTTTTTTGAAGACTTCAGTACTACAAGCATTTCGGATAGAAATAGGAAGATTATTCCACAGTTTTGGAGCAGAGGAAGAGAAAGATTTATCACCAGCAAGTTTGTTGGATTTGGGAACAGATACAGGAACCGGAAACAGAACGGAGAGAATAGGTAGAGGTTAAGAAAATCAACAGGCAGGAGATATAACTAGAATTGGAGGACTGCAGTGTATTAAATGTCAGAACTAATATGCGGAACAGGATTCTCTGTGACACTGGAAGCCAGTGGAGATGATTAAGAAGAGGAGTGATGTGACAATATTTGGGTCTGCAACATACAAGGCGAGCACACCTATTTTGAAGTTTCTGAATACGACTTAAATTATATTTACTGATACCATAGAGTACCGGTAGTGAATTACAGTAGTCAAGCCTGGAGAGTAATAGGGCACGAACAACATTATGACAGGTTTCAAAATCAAGAAATTTGCGGATGCGGGACAAACAACGAATCTGCCAATTTATGGACCGAGAAAGGTGTGTTATATGAGCAGTCATATTCATTTCATGGTCGAAAACAACCCCAAGATTTCTGAGTAGGGGTTGTTGAGGCGTTACAACCCAGTTACCGGTATGTCATTTAGTCACTAGATAGTCCCCTATCAGAACAGGGACAGTTGCATTTGTTTCCAGGCTAATGTGAAGAAGTTCCCCCGATGTATATCTCTTAGCTAAATGATTCATGGCACACTACTGGGCACTGATTATTTGACTGCTAATAATCTTTCTACACCCTACCCCACCCTCAGCTCCCCTCCAGCAAAAAGTTAGCCTAAAGGCCGGTTTATACTTGCAACGATAACGATAACGATAAAAAGCTAAAAAGCAATTGTTCATATAGAAAATCAAAGAAATGGGAGAAGTTTTCACACTAGGACGATTCGATAACGATTTATCGTGTATACGACAACAAAATATTTCGACAAATCAAATCAGATGACTTCATAGTCGAGTCCTAGTGTAAAAACGTCTGTTATTTCTCTTATTTTCTATATGAACAATTACCCTTTACATTTTTATCGTTATCGTTATCGTTGCTAGTATAAACAGACCTTAAGCCTATTTATCAAATAAAAAAGTAAAAAACAATAGAAACTTTCTGTATGTAAAAATAGTCCAACTGAGTGCATCTCCCAAGCCCTGGCCTAAGCTAGTATTCATGTTGCACGTAGGTTTACCTTATAGCCCTGGCCTATGGCCTAAGTAGGCACCTGGCCTTACCAGGCTTCTGGCTTAGCCCAGACCCATGGCTTAGCCTGGCCCCTAGCCTACCTAGGCTCCTAACATAAATTAAGAATCTGAATGCCAATACGCCAATGTGCAAATGTAACTGTTAATTTTATAATTAATTTATGCAACAGAAATTCATTGCTTACCGATTCAGGGGCGGATCCAGAAATGTCCAAAAAAAGGAAGGGGGGCCGAAAGTTGGGGCGATCGAGACAACACTATGCAAGGGAGTCCGGGGGAATTCCCCCGCGAAATGTTTGTGTTATAGACACCCGAAAATAACATTTGAGGCGTTCTGGGGTATCATTTTTTCTTTTTCTTTTTGTTTACCTTCCAAAAGGGGGTGTGGGCGGGGCGGGGCCGATTTCCCCTAAATCCGCCCCTGCAATTAGGCTGTCGCACTGCACTGGGGGTCCTATCTTACTCAAGCCTCCGGATACAATTACAAGTTGGCCTACATTAAGTATTTGAATTTATAACACTATCAATGTTACATACATATGTGTTTGATCCAATGACCTGGGTAGTACTGTGAAGCATTTTTAGAACCGAATTAAGCCATAAAATCTCTACCCATTAACCATAACATGATTTTTTAAAATTTATTCTTGGTTCGGATCTCTGCGTCGGAGACTTCGGCCCCTCTTGTCGGAAAATTTCTGGCTCCACCACTGCTAACTTCGTTAATGGATCACCATGGTTCTATACCCAAATATGGAAATATTGATCGGTTTTTATGTTTTGATTAACAAAAGATTCTAAAACATCATATAGCCTGGAAAAACCCAACTCTAGGTATGGTATTCTTTAATAAAAAAACTGCCATTCTTCGTTCTGGGTTGCTTGAGTGAACATCTTTTGATTAATAAAAGATTCTAAAACATCATATAGCCTGGAAAAACCCAACTCTAGGTATAGTATTCTTTAATACAAAACTGCCATTCTTCGTTCTGGGCTGCTTTAGTGAACATCACTATGGCAGACAGGTATGTAAATGTGATAACCCTTAAGACAGGTGATGAAGTTGAAAACGCTGACTATACCGGCACCGCTTGTGATAAACTTGGCGCAAGGTGTCGGAGAAATGCACAGGTGAAGAATTCCCAGAAAAATGCGCTAGATATGGTTGCACAATTGAAGCCTCTGACGGAGCACACGTCTACATAAAACACAGATAAAAAAATTAAAAAAAAAACTATTTCATTATACCTCTCTGTGGTTAATGCAATAAAAGCAAAAAAGGTTAGTTCAGAGTAGTTAACAAGGCAAAAGCTGTTAAACTGGAAATAGCTGAGTGCGTGAAGGAGGCAAAGATAACACGCAGGCAAGAAGCAAGTTCTTCTAAAAAAAAAAAAAAATAGCTGAAATTGCAAGCACATGTTAAATAGCGTGGCATAGGCCTACATAATGGTGATCCTTTAGATATTTGTGACTTTTAGCTCTTAAAATCTCAATATAGATGACAATCGATTTTTCCTATTTATTCTGTCTACAAGCTTGAACAATGGCTTAAGATTCAAGATACCGTAATTGTATTGTCTGAAAAACCGAGAAATTACATTCCACTGGCAGTGTTACAAGTGTTAAAAAAAAAACATATACAGTAATTAATTAAAGATAACGACATAACTAATGCATTGCAGAACAGAAAGAGCAATAAAACATGGGTCATCTAAGATAAATCTATCTAAGATTTAATACCGTACAAAAGAAAAGGGCAGAAAGTTTGACAACATTCTGAACATCAATGTTTATTCTAAGAGCTACAGTGCATGTTTACCTCACTTTCATGTTTACCTCACTTTTTGTTAGGCTTTGCACCCAAGGACTTGTTGCACCTTCTAGGCAATACAGACATAACGTCAACGTCACGTGTCACAAGATTCAGAACTGATTCAACTACCATCAACGCAACAAAACTCATCTTGCTTCCTTTTTCATTTCCTGAACCTACTTTATTTTTATGACCTGATAGCCAATTAAGCGTTGTATTTTATCTAAATTTTAAGAATGCTGTAGTTGTTTTCATACAATGTTCCGTAACAAGATGAAGTGTCCCCTTAAAGACCGTCTGACAAGCTGAACTATAATGATTTATATCATAAGAAAATGATGAAGTACATACTAATGATTAATAAATCGCACTTGAAGACCTTAAATGAACTATCTTGCTCATTAAAAACAACTTTAAAAAATGCTCAATTTTTCGATTTTGCCAAATCTTAAAAATCGCCAAGGTCAAGTTAATACGTCATCACGCCCCCAAATCGTTGCCATTCACAAACTTCTTGCTCTCATGCAACGAATGCAATCAACGCGATGGCGGAGGGAAATTCAGATAGTGAATTAAGTTTAAATTTAGACTGGTCTTCGTCGTCGTTCGAAGAGGATGTAAATGAAAACGAAGAGGATAACGTTGGTACAAACGCTTATTTATTTGAACCAGAATATAGAGAAGAAGAAGCTACAAATACAGACGAAGACATTGGCGTAGGCATTCGTAGGCTTTTGAATACCGAAGTGTCTATGCTTACGCCGAGTCGTAAGCATTAATCATAGGCTATGCTTACGCCGATCTATTTGAAGGGCGCCGCTTGCTTCGTGAGTACGAAAACGTCTTATTGAGCATGATGTGCAAATATTTTTTTTTCTGTAGCGCACTTGGTGAAGTTTTCAGATGGCAGATGAAGACATTTTGCGTCTCGGTGGCACTTTCACAAGCTATGACAAATTGTCAGAAGCTGTATCAAATTGGGAGAAAGAAAATCACATAAATTTATATAAACGAACTTATATTTCAAATCATTTTTATAATGTTTTAGCATATGTTACTGTAACATTGAATGAGTTCATGTGTATTTCAAGTTACAATGCTGTAAAAATAGTGCAGTACAGTAGTGTTTCATCCACGTGTGTTCTTCAAATTATATATCAGTCGTTGAAACAAAAAATTATAACAAGGCATGTAGACTATTGAACACTGTATTTATTTTCGAAAGAAATTTTCGACCAGTCTTCTGGCCTTCATCAGCTTTGCTGAATGAACAAGATTGGCTGTTGCAAGTTGTATACTGTACAATGTAAACTATATTATTGTGATGTCGGCAGATTATAGGCAAATTATCTAATAGTTAATGATGTAATATACAATTAGTAGTGGAGAAAAAGAAAGTTATTTTTTAAGAGTTTCCTTTCAAACATTTCAGTTGTTAAAAACCTTGGTGCTTAAACCGAAATATACTACATTGTTTTTGTATAATTAATAAAAAAAAAATGGATTGAAACTGTGTCACGCTCTCTTGTAATTATTGTATGCGTTACTTGTTCATATAGGAAAATTAAGAATTTTATAGGGACACGGATCAAGAGATGTCGGAAAGGTCGGGGTGAGGGATCGAGATAAGAGCACCCTATGGGTGTAATGTACAGGACAATGATTTAAAATCAGATTACTGCAGCAGGCAGGTCATCTCCAACATTCTACACATCATACATAGATACATTGTCATTATTATT
>NW_022737624.1:0-634 GCF_011630105.1 Anneissia japonica
TAATAAAGACCCTATTCTATCAAATGTAATTAATATTATGGAGATTGGAAAGTGGCCTAGATTGATAACAGATGAACTGAAACCATATTATGTTAACCAATGTGAATTATCTGTTTATGATTGTTTGTTAATAAGGGGAAATCGTATAGTAGTACCTTTAAAGTTAAGACAAAGTGTTTTGAGTTTAGCACATGAAACACATCAAGGAATGGTTAGAACCAAACAAGTTCTGTGCGATAAATACTATTGGCCAAAAGTGGATGCTAATGTTGAAAGCATGATTCGTAACTGTTCTGCTTGCGAAATTATTCAAGCGCCGCCTAAAGATCAACCATTAAAGACCTCAGAATTAACTTGTAGACCTTGGAGTAAGTTAGGGATGGATTTGGTCGGGCCAATTCAAGGAGAGTATATTTTAACAATTACTGATTACTACTCTTCCTACCCTGAGGCAATTATTGTAAAAGAGATAACTTCCAATGTTATTATTGAATGTTTACAATTGGTATTCGCAAGATTTGGATACCCTGATGAGGTCTTAACTGATAATGGAAAACAGTTTATAAGTACCAAAATTTAGAAATACTTTAACGCATGTGGTATTAAACATCTACTTGCTTCACCTTATTACCCT
>NW_022737625.1:0-510 GCF_011630105.1 Anneissia japonica
AATTTTGTCGGGGAACAAACATATAAAAGAAATATTTGCATGTAATATCCGTTTAGCCACCATATTGTTTGTGTTAACTTTTCATCATCACAACAAGAATAATAATAATAATAATAATAATAATAATAATAATTCAATGAGACTAATTAAAAATAATTTGCGTTCTGTTATGACAAATGCTCATTTAGATAGCCTCGTGATGGTTGGAATGCATCGTGATATGTAAAGCAACCTCGACCATGACATCGTGGTTGACAGATTTCATGCAAAATTTCCAAAATATAGCCTAGAATTTCACTTTCAAGAATGAGGATTTGAAAATAAATTAGATGGTTACATGTTTCTTGCTTTATTTAAAATGTTTTGGTTTTGGATGCTGATTTCAACGTTAGAAAACATAGCCTACATAAAAAGTCATAGTAACTCGATGCCTATCAAATAAGTAATAAAAATTCGCCACTAATTCATCAAATATCCGTGGCTTCCAGGGGGATTCGCCACCGGGGGCCC
>NW_022737626.1:0-623 GCF_011630105.1 Anneissia japonica
GTTTTACGCTGCCTCAGCTTTATAGTCAAATCAGTCAATATTTAGACAAAATTATAATGAACACAAAAGTAATTGCATAAGAAATATTTTGCGGAATCTGTTCCTGAAATACACACATAATAACATATAAAAAGTCCAAAAAATCCAATCAGGGGAACATTGTTAATTTTAAAGATATTTAATGAGTTAACATCAAACGCTGTTGTTGCCAGGTTGTTGCTAACGAAAAATATGTTAATAATAAGGTAGACGTCCGCGCGCGATCCAAAAGCGGGGAACACATTGGTTTGTCGCGTTCAAAGGGATCCGTTGCCGAGTGATCTCCTTCTCAATAATACCTCCATGGTTATAGCGATGCTCTGAAATACATTCGTTGACTATTTATCTTGTTGAGTATATAAACCGTCATACAGTATGTCTGACTCAGCCTCATTCATTCATTGGCAACTTTAGTGTCGTAAGACCAGTCTTGTAAGACTTTGAATTCATACCCATATGAAATTGGTAATAATGTAGTCAAAAGTCATAGATTATTGTAAATATGCTAGTCATTTTAGGTCACTTGTTAATGACCTCATGTTGTTAAAATTAAAAATTTACTCTTGACTGAAGGTTTTTTTTAT
>NW_022737627.1:0-2116 GCF_011630105.1 Anneissia japonica
TGTTTCGCCAGTTAAGTTAGTAATTATATGGTTAGGGTAGTTACACGTTCCATTGATTATTGCATTGTTCACGTAGAAGGTTGTCAAATTTACGTCCATGGCCAGGGGCGGATTTAGGGGGGGGCCGGCCCGGCCCCGGGCCCCCCTTTTGGGAGGTAAAAAAAGAAAAAAAAAGAAAAAAAAGAGAGAAAAAGGAAAAAATGATGGCCAAGAATGCCTCAAATGTTATGTTCGGGCATCTAGAACACAACAATTTCGCGGGGGCATGCCCCCGGACCCCCTACGACAGTGTTGTCTCAATCGGCCCAACTTTCGGCCCCCCTTCCGGCCCCCCCTTTTGGACATTTCTGGATCCGCCCCTGCATGGCGGTAAGATACCTTATGCATTTCCTTATCTACAGTAGTCCTAACATGATGCTTAATTACTAAGGCACGTAACCATGTAGTAGACTTAATGAGAGCGTCGTCAGAGACTGAAAAACTGTTCTTGCTTACCTTAAGTTGAGAGTGCTTGTCCTTTATTTCGTCCTTTAGAATGCTGCGATGATATTTATTCCATAGTTTATTCCGTGCCAACTTCAGGTTTATTGCGAGATTTAACGAGAAAGTCCAGGTCAAGTTCCGTTTTGCGTAGTTTCCTATAACACTTTTGGTATTTGGTGGTCGCTATATGGACATCTGGCTCAGTAGTACGGAGCATTTTCCAAAAACCGAAAGGTCCACTGATTAATCTCAGATAAGAAAGTATAACACATACTCCAAGTATTGAAATACACGCCATCGTCTTGAGATTCAATATTTCGACATTAATTATGTCATCATCAGGAATGAAAACTTACCCATATTAGCAAGCTTATATGCACTAGTACCAAAAGTGTTTAACCAATCAAAACATTACCTCTAGTAGGTGATATAGCAGTGATTTAAACAAAAGATCAAAGCATTCTTACTCTAATGATCAAAGATACCTACAAAAACAAAAAGCTCTTTTGAAGCTCTAAGCCCATTGTTAAGCAAAGGGTGTAGTCTTTGTTTTAGGATTACAGGGTATACTTGAAAATGATAATGTCGTCTGTAATGTAAGTAATAAATTAGGTTTAATATTTTCTAGTACTAGAATTATTGACAGCTCCCGAAACTGGTCTCTTCTATTGTTTAAAGAAGCGTTCGCTATACGTAGACTACACCCTTTGCTTTCTTATCTGAGATTAATCAGTGGACCTTTCGGTTGCTGTATGTATTATTATGTGTTTTTCTGTTCTGTATTGTCTGGCTATGTTTTTGATTGCTCTGTTCTGTCTGTGTGTTTCTGTTGTACCTGTGTTCTGTGTTTTGTCTGTATTTGTATGTTTACTTATTTCTGTTTGAATTTTTTATCTGTTGCATCTTCAATTTTTAGCTTAAGATGTTCCTTTTCGCAATATTTTCGTAAATTTTAATCAATATCAAGTTGTCAATTACCAAACCACAAAGACTATCGGAAAGTTGTCGTGTGTAATCGGAAATATTCGGCATAATAAATTTGGGAAAAGTTCAGGCTCCCGTCAGCACAAACGATTTTGACAACGACAGAATTTTGACTGCGATTGATTGAAAAAAACAAAACATAACGCAACATAATCAAAATAGAAAAATTACTATTGGAAACGTTCAATTCGGCGATTCTGTTTCATTCATATGCGACAAATATTCATTATCATTACTGAGTCGCCAATATATTGATAGTTCTATTTATTGCTACGTCTAGTAACAATGCCAGATGTGGTTTGGGTTACTTTGATATTCCTAATTCTTTTAAAGTCAGGCTCCGGAGAAAAAAAATATGTAATATTTTTTGTAGAACTGATTTTTCTAAGACAGAAAAAAAGTAGTTTGATCAAAAACTCAGCAACGGTGAATGAGATACAGATTTTTGAATATTTAAAAACTGGTGGGGGGATGTAAAAAAGTGCTGTTACGCCCCTTTTCCCCCAGCTTTTAAATATTCAATAACCTGTATCACGTTCACCGTTAACCAGTTTTTCTTCAAACAACTTTTTTCTGTCTTAGAAAAATCAGTTCTACAACATATCAATTTTTTTTTTCTCCGGAGTCTGCCAATTATTGTGTGGTGTTT
>NW_022737628.1:0-1128 GCF_011630105.1 Anneissia japonica
TCTCCCTCCAATTAAAGACCGCTTTTCTATGGACCCGTTTGAATTCCTATCTTTAACATTAGCTGGTCCCTCAAATTTAAGACTCCCTCTATTTAAAGACCAAAGACCATGGTTTTGTTGGACCCAAATGAAGAATTTTCCTCCAATTAAATACCACTATAATATAAATAGTGATGTTAATGCAATATTTCTTCTCTAATAAATGTTGTTATAGGGCTTAAAACATAAACATATTAGCAATTGCACATCATAATACGGTGTTTTGTGTGTGTTTTGTGTATTTAGTACGGAAACGATAATGTTAGTGTTAGTAATTTTTTAATGGAAAGTTGCTTAGAACAATTACAGAAGTTAATGTTTGAATTTCAAAGAAATCCTTTATTAAGAATAAATAACAACATGCAGTAACTGTAAATCAATTCGAAAAAAAACATTTAATTTATTATTTCTAATTTCTGAAAACCGAGATAGAAACTATTCTCTTATCATTGGTTGATTATCGGTTTAAATTAACAAGATAAGAACAGCATTGCAACTGCATTTTGACTCCACATAAAACGGTTGCGTAATAATTTGATATACCAAGCTGAAGAAAACGTGAACAATTACCCAGAGTGCAAATTAATATGACAGAATCGACTTTTAAAATAAAAGCTTTAACTACAATTTAATTGAAACTGCCTACAACGGAGCAGGAAGTTAAAGATAATCGATGTATATGTACTCTCAATTTTTTCCCGCTAATGTCTTTTGCTCTAATTCTAATTATATTGTTGTGTGGTAAATTATCTTGAGTTTCAAGAGCACCTTTTGTCTCGTCAAATGTACGTAATTTTATTTTAATTGGAAATGGATAGACATTATTACCGTGCAATTCATAACATATCAGTGTTTTCAAGGTTAGCCAGGTTGAGTATTGATGTAAACTACTATAATAATAATTCACTGAACTTACACTTTTGTTACAGTGGCACTCGTCAATTGACGGTGTGTTCAAGACCAACAAAATTACATAAAAGAAGTTACTGTACATTTAAATTAGTACTAAAAAGCACAAAATTTGAAAGCACTTTGCTTACATAACTTAACTATTAAAGTCCATAACAAAGTTTCAAAATTTATATATAT
>NW_022737629.1:0-853 GCF_011630105.1 Anneissia japonica
CTTACATAGATTACATAGATTAATATGAACACTATTAACAACATTAGATGTGTGCCAAAACCTGTCCGGGACAAACAGACAGAAAATGACCACACCCTTTTTAGAATGACCACGCCTTTCTATCAGGTTAGACAATATGAACATATTGCAAAAAAGGGTTTTTCTTTTATAACAGAACACATATAATAAAGGGTATCAAATTTCAGAAATCTCACTTTAATCACAAGTCCCATTCATATAGAAATTAGCCTAGTATGAAAAATAATCGCCACGCCCCTTTTTTTTATTGGAAGCACTACTTTAACAGTAGGCTAGGCAATCTGAACATTTTGCAAACAAGGGCTTTTCCTAATTTAATGAAAATATATGATGATGAAGAGATACTATTTTAGTAATCACATTGTGGTCACATGTCTTGTTCATATGCAGATTTATAGTTATGGGCGGATGCATGGATTTTGTGTGGGGTATTCAACATTTCTGATAGTTTAAGATCAGAAAAGTTTAAGAATATAACGCTTTAGATGCCCGAGAATAAAACACTAATACTTTACGAAAGATTTCCAAAACGTGTTCAGTTGACTGTCATTCCAAAAAACACACCACACAACATTATAATTATCATTTGTGTGGTAACCACATAACATTATAATTATTATTTGCAAACCGACAGAAGTCGGATTAGTATGTAAGAATGGGGATCGGAAGCGCATCGGAAACGCGGTCCGAGTTTCGTTCAGATCCAATGTGAATGCAGCCTAACTTCGATTACTTTCCACAATAATATTTTATAATTATTTTATATCATAGGAGGCACCACTGTTTAAACGTTGGATGAGCCCAATAAGGGCCC
>NW_022737630.1:0-967 GCF_011630105.1 Anneissia japonica
CGGGCCTCCCCACTTTTTGGCGAAAAATATATAATGTCGGGAAATTTTTGTATGATCGGAAATGCAAAAAAAGAAGGAGGGAAGAAGGAGGAAAAGGATGGGAAAGAGAATGTTTATCCAGTACCCGACCGAGTTACATTGACATTGGCGGATCTGGGGGAGGGGGGTCATGGGTCCTGACCCCTCCCTTGGGCAACAAAAAAAGGGGAAAAAGAAAAGAATTCTAGACCTACCTTTTCAGGACCAGTGAGCTGATTTTTCCCGGGGGAGAACCCCCGGACCACCCTTTCTTTTTGGGATTTATCGATTCATGGAAAAAAGAATACACATGCGAATTTTGAAGAACTTTAAAAGTCATTAAAAGACATTTCAGAAGTCAGGAATGCTCATCTCCCGCCATCTAGAAATCAAAATTTTTCCGGGGGAACCCAGACAACCTTTATCTTTGGAGTTCATTGATTAATTGAATCATTTCCAAGGGGGGGGGGGGGGTGTGGACCTTGAATTTTGAAGAATTTAAAAGTCATTAAAAGACACCACCGAAGTCGGGAAAGCTCATTTCCCGCCACCTAGGAATCAAAATTTTCCCGGGAAAGAACCACAGGACCTCCACCCACCCCCATCCTTTCTTTTTGGGATTTATCGATTCATGGAAAAACTACGTATGCAACTTACTCAATCTTTTATATATGTATACACACATAAGGCTTATTTACTGTATTAACAATGGGAAAAAATTATCTGACCGTTTTCAAGAGTGGAAAACCTTTAATCTTGAAGAACTTAATTACTTTTAAGTTCTTCAAAACTCAAGGTGTTCCCCTCTTGAAAATTATTATAATGAATCAATGAACCCAGAGAAAGGGAGGTTCGAGTTCTTCCCGGGAAAATATTGATTTCTAAATGGTGGACAATGAGATTTCCCAAATTCTGAAGTATTTTTAATGACTTTTATTTAAAAGACACC
>NW_022737631.1:0-806 GCF_011630105.1 Anneissia japonica
ATCACCTTTATTATCATTGCCATTCGTATTTATACAGGCTGTAAAAACAATTGAAATTAAGAAGAGCAATTTTTAATATTGTTTAGCGAACAATTTTTAAAGATCGTCAGAAAAGGGCGAAAAAAAACCACTTTTTTCTTATTTAGCTGAAATATTTTTTCCAAACGCATCTAGGCGAACGAGAAAATAAAAATAAAATTTTAATGAAGAACGTAAACAGTGTAATAATGCAATTGATAAATGCTTTAAATTTATATAATTAAGGAAGAAAAAAAATTCTAATTCATTCCAATAATTTAGGCGAGCTTGGAATTTACGCGAGCACGCACGCGCGCAAATATTCGATTATATATGAATTTTTATACGCTGTCCATACTAAGTGATGTTAATTATAAAATATAATTGTAAACCCAATTAAGTGTGTGAAATTAACTGTCTCTTATTACTTTGCATGTGTTCATCGGGAAGATTATGAAACAAAATGGACGGTGTGTACCACGTGACTTTCGTAAACCAAGGAGCGGAATGTCGCAACTCTTTATATATATGGCTCTGGACGACGGTGGCAGAGCCTTATGTATATAAAGAGTTGCGACATTCCGCTCCTTGGTTTGTTTGGTGTCGTAATCTTCTCGATGAACACATGCAAAGTATGTGAGTTACAAACGTTGCATATTAATTTCACACACTTAATTGGGTTTACAATTATATTTTATAATTAATATCACTTTATGGACAGCATATTAGAATTCATATATAATCGAATATTTGAATTATTGGAATGAATTAGAATTTCTTTCAATTAT
>NW_022737632.1:0-13047 GCF_011630105.1 Anneissia japonica
GCTGGTTGGAAAAGGTGGTCTCCATGGCAATGTAGGTACCCCTTTCACTTTGCTTTTTTTATTTTAAATATTGGATTAACATGAAACAAAATGTTACACTGAACGCATATATAATACCGATATTAAGCTGCCGTGGTTAACGTTCTTTCTGTTTACCAGTAAATAGAAAAAATATTGACCATGGAGGATGACAGATCTTAACCAGACTGTGTCATGTTGTCTGTTACTATATTTATAAAAATGTTATTCAAATATGCCACTTAAATTAGAAATATATCAACACTCAGTACAGAATATAAATGTCGCTACAGTATAAGCAAGTTGGAAGGATAAATAACTGATTTTGATTGTGGATAGAAATTAAAAACCATTATCATTTTATTAACCTGTAAAATAAAATTTAATGACATCATTATTTTAATGTTGAGTAATTAATAAATTAAAGTAACTGATTTATTGATCCATTAATTAAAAAAATTTAATAATAAAAAAGAATAAATAAAATATTTTGATAATATTAACTATTAATCAATTCATTATTTGATAATTATGTCGTACAGTATTTGGTTTTCATATTTTTTGTTACCTTCTTTTTTAAGGTATTACGCATTAAACCTCCTATGTGTATTACACGAGAGGACGTTGATTTTGCCATCGCAGTATTTCAGAGGGCGCTAGAACACCACCAAAATGCATATTCTTAAAGATGGCCTTGCATTATAATTCATTCTTTTTTATGGTCTATTTTTTTCCTGGTTTCTAACATATTTTATCTTTTTTTTAGATAATAATATTTATAATAGATTCCATCCAAAACAAACTTGTGTGGTCTAGTCTATTAACAGTATAACACAAGAGTTAGTTATTGTTAAACATACCGCGTCTTCAAATTTGTTGGACTAATTTTGTATTTCAAGAGTGAAATAAAACGTTACATTTTAAGCATACAAGATACATGATTCGAGCATATCGGTAACAGTTGGGGATATTTCCTCAACAGAGGTGCACGCACGTTGAGTCTGTATTAGACCTATAGTAGTAATATAAAACTTGGAAAAAGTAGATGTCAAATTTTTCAAAATCATAACTCAGTATTGATAGGGGGCGTCCCAAAATCCTAAATGTGCAAGTCGGTTGTATGCTTTAAGGCACTGTATCCACGTTGTCATCGTTTTAATGACTGGTGTAATAATACGAAGTACTAAGAGTGTAGAGTACTTAATATAAATGCTGACCTTATATCATATTAATCACTCAGCCCAGAAATGTGCTATACAACCCTGTTCAGCCCTACCAACGTCAGTGGCCTAGGCTATGCTGAGCTTATCTAAATTCTTCATATTTTTTTATAAGTATCTTACCCACTATTTTCAGTGTTTAGGCAAGATTTTTGAGACCACTCCAAAAACCTAATTGTACCATAGGGAATCTTGAGCAAGTTTCTTGGTTATTGTTTTATTACAGTAGCGAAGATTTTCTTGAGTTTGGTTTATTTTGTATATTGCATTAACAAAATTATGTAGATTTTACATTGAACTGAATAACTAGTGGCTTAGAAGGAGGAAAATACGATACTGTTTTTAGGTATATTTTAGAATATTTAAACTTACTGAAGTGACCTCAGAACTATGTCTTCCAAGTATAGAATCAAAAAAGTTATACTGTATTGTATTTTTTAAACATATTTAGTGTTAGCCAACATCAATTATGCCATATTATCAATCGTATGAAATAGATTATTATATAATATAAATATTATTATTATTGGTACAATAATACATTTATTGATTGGAATATTTAATTGTATTGGAATTTTTAATTGACTTGTTGAAGTGCACAGTCTCGTCAAAATGCAAAATAAATGGCCAATCAAATCTTTTTTCCAGTTTTGTGGGATGTTCCACTTTTATTATATTCAATTTTATAAATCTTAAATATTTTTTTCAAATGTTCTCTCCTGTATTCTATACAAATAGTTAGACACTAAATAGGCTTAGTGTCTAAATATACCATGTAAATTTAAACCTCTTGTTATCAGTTTTTCTATACATCCTTAATATTCTTGTTTATACAATTTGTGACCCAAGCTCACAGAAGGGCTATAAACTCTCACCACACTGTATTGCGAAACAAGCCTTCATAGCCACAATAGGGCGTAGAACGGTCATAACTTTGCTTCCAGACACCCGATTGAGTTCATTTAACTGTCATTTTAAAGTAAATAAATAATATGTTCTATGCCATTATAACAAAAACTCATTTTGGCCCGAGGACGAGTTTACAGCCCTTTTGTGAGCTTGGGTCATATTTTTATCTCCTTACAAACACGAAAAACTTGTTAGTATCTTATATTTATGCAAACAAAATATTCCTAAATTGCAATTTTGGTTTTTTATTTCCTTTTCACTTATAAGCAAAAAAATTATACATACTGAAGTAAATTAATTTCCCCAAAATGTTTCTGCAATTTTAAAACGAATGTTATTTTTTATCTGTTACATTCATAATTCATACTGTACTTGATTTTGCCTAATTTTTCAAGAAACCAGTTTTGCATTGGAAGATGGGATGGTTTGATAATCAAAATTGCCAATTTCATTTTTCCAGTAGATTCCCAGACCCTCTCTTAAGCTTTGTCCATCATACAGTACGTGGGCATTATGTTGTCATATTTCACCAAATATTTGCATATCACATTAAAAATTTATACTGTTGACAGATTTATGCATTATTCATATTAGGCTGTATGAATAGGGCGCCCTCTGATTGGAATTTAGAGAAAAAGTCCACCACAGGCATCTTGCTTTCAAACACTGCTTTTTTGTTCCTGGTGACCATTCAGAGCAATTTCTTTGCTTTCACTTGTCATTTCGATATCTTGTATTCGTTGTACTTGCTTATATCCGAATATCTGTTGCCTTTTCCAAAACAGGACTGATAATATAAATAATATTAAAACCACTAGTAAAGTTGCTCTAGTTGAAATAGCCACAGTATCTATGAGGTAGACAGACAAATAAAGGTAAGTACTAATGAGATTGTAATACAGACTGTTAAAGAGATTATAATCTAAGCATTTCCTAATTAATTATAAGCTAAATTATTATTATTATTATTATTATTATTATTATTATTATTATTATTATTATTATTAGTATTATTATTATTGGTTGTGCAGGGAATATATGATTTTTATGTGGCTGGTTCTTTTTTCGTTTGAATTTTATTTGATTGTGTTTATTTGTATAAATATTTTAAAATACAATTACTGTACATCAAAATCGAATAAGAGAGACATTGTAACAGAATAAAGTATATTGTAATTTTTCATTATGGTTGGGTAGGGGTGTAGGTGGGGATTTGATTTTAATTGAAAGCTAATATTTTGCTAAAAATATAAAAAGCAATCATTTTTGAATTGTTTTTTTTTTTCAAATTTATTCGTTTAGTATAGAGTACCACAGTCATGTCGTCAACGCCAGGTGGCGCCCTCCGTTGCCAACCAGACGTTGGTTACTGTTAATTTTATTATTATTATTATTATTATTATTATTATTATTATTATTATTATTATTGGTTGTGCAAGGAATATATGATTTTTATGTGCCTGGTTCTTTTTTCGTTTGAATTTTATTTGATTGTGTTTATTTGTGTAAATATTTTAAAATACAATTAAGGGACATCAAAATCGAATAAGAGAGACATTGTAACAGAATAAAGTATATTGTAATTTTTCATTATGGTTGGGTAGGGGTGTAGGTGGGGATTTGATTTTAATTGAAAGCTAATATTTTGCTAAAACTATAAAAAGCAATCATTTTTGAATTGTTTTTTTTTTCAAATTTATTCGTTTAGTATAGAGTACCACAGTCATGTCGTCAACGCCAGGTGGCGCCCTCCGTTGCCAACCAGACGTTGGTTACTGTTAATTAGTCTGAAGGACTTCATAGGCTTTCTGGAATAGGCATTTTAAAATCTAATATTTTACCATAAAAATGTACTAAAAACACAAAAGTTCACATTATATTAGTTATCAAACACAATTAATCATCAATTAAAATTTACAAAGAAAACCTAAGATACAAAATCTTAATATTTACGTTAGAAATTGGGATCAATGGTTGTCAGTGGAGAAAATGGCGTCCGGTTGAACGCATTTTGCAACCATAGCAACGGAGTAGTATCACGTGGTATCATAACGTAACACTGTAGTACTCTATAGTTACTGTACATATTTTTACAAAGGGTATCATGAATGGATGTATTGGGGGCATTCCACAGTATTTTTTTGTTGCGGACATTACACTTAAGAGAATTTAAAATTCTATATCTAGTAAACTACTGAAGGGAAACATTTTATTTTTTGGTCAATTATTGCTTACAGACTGAAGTTTAAGTCTGTATTAAAAAAAATGAAAAAAAATATTATAGTGTGACTGTAAAATCGAATTATGTCCGTGTTGCGGACATTACAGTATTGCGACATGACTTTTGACAACATAAATATAAATCAAAATTCCTGTGCTGTTTCTTGAAATATCGAATATTCCTTCATATATTACATATTTAGATAGTTCTTCTTGCCTACCAAAAAAAAAAAAAAATATGTAATATTTCGTTGTATATAAGCGATTATTTGCGTTTGCGGACATTACATTTATAAATGTCCCGGACATTACAATTTTGTCTCACCTACAACAGAGCCATAAAAACAAGTGTAAATGAAAAAATAAAGTCAAAATATGCTTTCAAATACAGTAACCATTTATTTGTTTAATTGTTTAATAAGCTGTAGTCTTTACAGTAAGTTTTAAAAAGTATTGTAGTATAAAGTATCTAAAATTGGGTTACAGTTTTAAAAATGCATTATCATGAAGAATAATTAAAGCATAAATCGATTTTCTATATCCATTAGTTGCCAATTACTGTGACTGGGCACCAGATTTTGGTAGGTGTTTCTTTAGGCGAGACACTGCTTTTCCTTTGCTTTCATTAGAATATGACGACGATGCTACATTTGTTGCCACCATTTCCTTTTCAGACTCTTTCCGTTTCTTTGCACGATAAGCTTTCATATATAAACGATTTGCATTTTTCTTTTTTTGAATCTCAACATCGGACATCTGGGTTTTTTGCTTTTGTCTTTCTGCACGTTTTCTTCTTCTGTCATGCTCTTTGTATTCATTATAAGCTAGCTGGTTGGTTTGAATTCTTTCTCTGTGTGCTCTAGACCGTTCTGTACTGGTCTTGGGAGACATTTTTGTGTACATGCACCTCAAAGCATGTACACAATGTAACTAGTTCAGACATCTGAATTCATGATACACTGTCACCTAACTATTGAAAATAAACTATCTATTAATTAGTTTGTTCAAATGCAAATTTGGTTTTTGTTAGAATTGCGTATTTGTATAAATAGCCTTTTTGTTATACAGGTATTGGTGTTATTTTCCCCAGCAACTCCCAAAAATTAAAATCTTAGTTTGTACATTTGCAAATTAAGACACTAACAAATCTAAAGGCTTTGTAGCATCAAATTATTGTAAAAAAACTCCTAAAAATATACAAATGATGTGTAATAATCAAATATTTACTTTTTCACTTGCCAAAATTTAAACTGAAATATTGTTTTGATAGTAAAGTGTAATGTCCGGGACATAATGTAATATCCGGGACAAAATTTTAATATGAAAATTATCATATATATATATGTATATATATATATATATATATATATTTTTAGATTTTGGTACATTTAGTATATATTAAATTAAAAGAGGAATTGAAATTTGAATAATTTTTTTGCACTATAACTATATAAAAACTTGTAAAAAAATGTACTAAAAATGTCCCGGACTTACATTTATGATATAAGACATGAATTATGAAATTAATATATGAAGGAATTTATTAAATACCCATTACAAATTACAAAGAGTACATCTAATAAACATATCCAACTCAAAATTTTTATGAAAAATTTTTTTTACAAAAAAATACAAGCAATATTCAAATGTAATGTCCGCAACATAAAATTTGCATTTTCCATATTTAACGTAAAATATTTTCCAAAACATCAATAATTTTTTTTTTTTGGTTTCATATAATTCAATTTATCTATTTTCTGAAAATGTCAAACATCATATATAAAACGCAATTTGAAAATTTTCAATGCATGTCGCAATTACTGTGGAATGCCCCATTGATAGATTGAATGATCAATTGATTACAATCGATCAAATTATTTACTGATTTATTAATTTGATCGATGGAAAAATTTATCAATGTACTGAAATATTGATCGTTTTGTCAATAGATTGTTCGATTGATTAATTGATTGATTGATTGATTGATTGATCTGTATTGCCAATGATTAACTTTTGATCATGACTCAATATAGTACGTACTGGTACACTCTGTTTCAGTTTCATTTGTCGGTTTCATTTGGTGTAAGCTTTGCTCGGATGAGAAACCCAATGTTAATGACGTGGACAGGGGCGGATCCATAGATGTCCAAAAGGGGGAAACCGAAAGTGGGGCCAATCGAGATAATACTACCCTAGGTGATCCGGGGGCGTGCCCCCGTGAAATTTATGTGTAGGAGAGTAGGGGTTTGTGACAACAAGATAAGCACTCTAGAAGAATCGTATAACACGTAATGAGACTGTTGGGTTGATTCAAACATCATATCTAAAATTTATTACATTACTGTCTGAAAATTTTCTGTACCTTTTTCATGGTAACTTGCAGTAGGCAAGTAGTGTAGTGTAGGCAGTGTCTGCTTGATATCAGTAACTAGAATTAAGAGGAATTTTAATCATAGTTATTAATCAAAAGTAATTGATATTTTTATCTTTTTTTTTCTTTTGTTTTACCTTCCAAAAGGGGGGTTGGCCTGCCCCCTAAATCCGCCCCTGATGGAGAGTAGGGGTTTGTAACAACAAAATAAGCACTTTAGAAGAATCGTATAACAAGTAATGAGACTGTTGGGTTCATTCAAACATCATATCTTAAATTTATTACATTACTGTCTGTAAATTTTCTGTACCTTTTTCATTGTAACTTGCAGTAGACAAGTAGTGTAGTGTAGGTAGCATCTCCTTGATATTAGTGACTAGAATTAAACGAATTTTAAACACAATTATTTATCAAAAGTAATTGACATTTTTATTATTTTTATTTGTTATTCAACTGGTTAACATTTATCAAGCATATAGATTACAATTGTAAGTTTTATAATGATGATGATGATGATAATGATAACAAGATGCTGATTTTGATGAGATGATAATGAAAATAAGGGCAAACGAACAATGGCATTGAATATGATGATAATGATTTTACCTGTGTTATTAACTGGGGGAATTGGAGAGCCTGCTGTAGATGGTGGGCCGACACAACATGTTGCAAAATTAGAAAATAAGTATTTGAGATATATTATAGGTTCACCGACCTTGCATCAAGAAATATTCCATATAATTTGAGAATTGATTAGCATAATCAGGTACGTAATATCCCATTTTCGAAATAACGAATCTTGTGCGCATTGGTTTTTTTTAATTTTATTTTTTATTTTTTTTTATTTTTATTCACATCCAACAGCAAGTACACTTGCCACTTACAGGATGAGAATGATGCTTTATAAACTAAATCTGTTTATGAGGCTTAGAGAGTGGAGTTGGTTTTGGTCGTGAGAGAAAGTCCTGCTGTGACAGGAATTGAACGCAGGACCCTGGGATCAGAAGGCAAGCATCTTATAACCACTGATATATTCAACTCCACTCCAAGTTACGTGGGCTATGGACTTATTATTAATATATTATTTTTGTACGAATACAAGAATAGTAATAATACAAAGAACTCGTCTAGAATCGTCCTAATCCTGCATTATAATGGCCTGTCGCTATGCTTAGATGGAGCGATGCACCTTGCACAACATCGCAAATTTAGTTAAGGTTGTCTACGTAACAAACGCGCACGAGATTCGTAATTTAAGAAATGGGATCCAATATTAATGTTCCTGATTATGCTAAATCAGTTCTCAAATTATATAAAATCCGAAAACTTCTCCTAAGTAAGATTCTAATCGTATAAAAAGTAATGAGACTGTTGGGTTCATTCAAACATCATATCTTAAATTTATTACATTACTGTCTGTAAATTTTCTGTACCTTTTTCATGGTAACTTGCAGTAGGCAAGTAGTGTAGTGTAGGCAGTGTCTGCTTGATATCAGTAACTAGAATTAAGAGGAATTTTAAACATAGTTATTAATCAAAAGTAATTGATATTTTTATCTTTTTTTTTTTTTTAACCTTCCAAAAGGGGGGTTGGCCTGCCCCCTAAATCCGCCCCTGATGGAGAGTAGGGGTTTGTAACAACAAGATAAGCACTTTAGAAGAATCGTATAAAAAGTAATAAGACTGTTTGGTTCATTCAAACATCATATCTTAAATTTATTACATTACTGTCTGTAAATTTTCTGTACCTTTTTCATGGTAACTTGCAGTAGGCAAGTAGTGTAGTGTAGGTAGCATCTCCTTGATATCAGTGACTAGAATTAAACGAATTTTAAACACAATTATTTATCAAAAGTAATTGACACTTTTATTATTTTTATTTGTTATTCAACTGGTTAACATTTATCAAGCATATAGATTACAATTGTAAGTTTTATGATGATGATGATGATGATGATAATGATAACAAGATGCTGATTTTGATGAGATGATAAAGAAAATAAGGGCAAACGGACAATGGCATTGAATATGATGATAATGATTTTACCTGTGTTATTAACTGGGGGAATTGGAGAGCCTGCTGTAGATGGTGGGCCGACACAACATGTTGCAAAATTAGAAAATAAGTATTTGAGATATATTATAGGTTCACCGACATTGCATCAAGAAATATTCCATATAATTTGAGAATTGATTAGCATAATCAGGTACGTAATATCCCATTTTCGAAATAACGAATCTTGTGCGCATTGGTTTTTTTTTATTTTATTTTTTATTTTTTTTAATTTTTATTCACATCCAACAGCAAGTACACTTGCCACTTACAGGATGAGAATGATGCTTTATAAACTAAATCTGTTTATGAGGCTTAGAGAGTGGAGTTGGTTTTGGTCGTGAGAGAAAGTCCTGCTGTGACAGGAATTGAACGCAGGACCTTGGGGTCAGAAGGCAAGCATCTTATAACCACCACTCCAAGTCACGTGGGCTATGGACTTATTATTAATATATTATTTTTGTACGAATACAAGGATAATAATAATACAAAGAACTCGTCTAGAATCGTCCTAATCCTGGATTATAATGGCCTGTCGCTATGCTTAGATGGAGCGATGCACCTTGCACAACATCGCAAATTTAGTTAAGGTTGTCTACGTAACAAACGCGCGCAAGATTCGTAATTTAAGAAATGGGATCCAATATTAATGTTCCTGATTATGCTAAATCAGTTCTTAAATTATATAAAATCCGAAAACTTCTCCTAAGTAAGATTCTAAAATCAAGATTCTAAACAAATTGTCCACATACTGTAGGCTGGGTTTTGTTTGTCATCGATGTAACGTATAGATTATCAAGATTAGCTATGTGTTGTGAGGGGGGTGGTGGTTGATTTTTATGATAAGCATCCATTGGTGCTACCCTCATAAAAGAAAGTTGAATAGATAAGTAAATAATAAGGCGCCAAGTTGCCATCTTGACGGCAGATGCGAGTTGTGATTCGGCGAGTAGAGAGTTCAATTCCTACTCTGACCAGTATTGGACTTTTCCGCTAAGCCCCACCTATTTTGGTAATCCTGCGTATGTGTGAGACATTATTGCTAAGGTCCCACAAAACGACAGTGTAAAAATATTGACGATAATTGAACAATGTGTATGAATGTATACTGTATACGTAATTGATATAAAATATATAGTTGCTGACTTACCAGCTGTTAATGCTTCTGGAGATTTGATTCTGTCGAATATCGTTTGTGCTGTGCCTGTTAAAATATAATATAGGCACTTTCAAAACATGTTTTAATAATGAAAGTTGTTACAGACCTATGGTCATCGCTGCCACTGGGTTGCGTGTTTAAAATACAATTCAAGAATCTCATTAATGGTTAAAAGTGGCGCTGTTACGAAATAATAATAATAATAATAATAATGATAATAATAATAGTAATAATGTAATTATAATGACAATAATAGGCCTAATAATAACAATAATTGATGATAATAGTACGGCTTAGGGCCATATTTGGACTGAATGTAAACGTTCCGGACAAACGCACCATTTTTTTACATGTTCCTTATGGTCATAGCATTCAATTTTAGGTAGGAGCCACCTCATTTGAGGTCATTATGATGGTCATCTTGGATTTAAAAATGTCCATCTTATAAAACCTCTGTTTATCTATATCTCTGCTTCTAAACACATTGGAATTATAATTCTAACTTCTAAAAATATGGAATACTATCACCATTTATTACCAGGTCAAATTGTCACAAATAGGTCATTTAGGATCATTCAAGGTTATTTCCGGTCATATATTGTATATCTTTATTTTAAAATACAATTACTGTACATCAAAATCGAATAAGAGAGACATTGTAACAGAATAAAGTATATTGTAATTTTTCATTATGGTTGGGTAGGGGTGTAGGTGGGGATTTGATTTTAATTGAAAGCTAATATTTTGCTAAAAATATAAAAAGCAATCATTTTTGAATTGTTTTTTTTTTTCAAATTTATTCGTCTAGTATAGAGTACCACAGTCATGTCGTCAACACCAGGTGGCGCCCTCCGTTGCCAACCAGACGTTGGTTACTGTTAATTACGTCTGAAGGACTTCATAGGCTTTCTGGAATAGGCATTTTAAAATCTAATATTTTACCATAAAAATGTACTAAAAACACAAAAGCTCACATTATATTAGTTATCAAACACAATTAATCATCAATTAAAATTTACAAAGAAAAACTAAGATACAAAATCTTAATAATTACGTTAGAAATTGGGATCAATGGTTGTCAGTGGAGAAAATGGCATCCGGTTGAACGCATTTTGCAACCATAGCAACGAAGTAGTATCACGTGGTATCATAACGTAACACTGTAGTACTCTATAATTACTGTACTTATTTTTACAAAGGGTATCATGAATGGATGTATGATAGATTGAATGATCAATTGATTACAATCGATCAAATTATTTACTGATTTATTAATTTGATCGATGGAAAAATGTATAAATGTACTGAAATATTGATCGTTTTGTCAATAGATTGTTCGATTGATTAATAGATTGATTGATTGATCTGTATTGCCAATGATTAACTTTTGATCATGACTCAATAAAGTACGTACTGGTACACTCTGTTTCAGTTTCATTTGTCGGTTTCATTTGGTGTAAGCTTTGCTCGGATGAGAAACCCAATGTTAATGACGTGGACAGGGGCGGATCCATAGATGTCCAAAAGGGGGAACCGAAAGTGGGGCCAATCGAGATAATACTACCCTAGGTGATCCGGGGGCGTGCCCCCGTGAAATTTTTGTGTAGGAGAGTAGGGGTTTGTGACAACAAGATAAGCACTCTAGAAGAATCGTATAACACGTACGGTAATGAGCCTGTTGGGTTGATTCAAACATCATATCGAAAATTTATTACATTACTGTCTGTAAATTTTCTGTACCTTTATCATCATAACTTGCAGTAGGCAAGTAGTGTAGTGTAGGCAGTGTCTGCTTGATATCAGTAACTAGAATTAAGAGGAATTTTAAACATAGTTATTAATCAAAAATAATTGATATTTTTATCTTTTTTTTTCTTTTGTTTTACCTTCCAAAAGGGGGGTTGGCCTGCCCCCTATATCCGCCCCTGATGGAGAGTAGGGGTTTGTAACAACAAGATAAGCACTTTAGAAGAATCGTATAAAAAGTAATGAGACTGTTGGGTTCATTCAAACATCATATCTTAAATTTATTACATTACTGTCTGTAAATTTTCTGTACCTTTTTCATTGTAACTTGCAGTAGACAAGTAGTGTAGTGTAGGTAGCATCTCCTTGATATTAGTGACTAGAATTAAACGAATTTTAAACACAATTATTTATCAAAAGTAATTGACATTTTTATTATTTTTATTTGTTATTCAACTGGTTAACATTTATCAAGCATATAGATTACAATTGTAAGTTTTATTATGATGATGATAATGATAACAAGATGCTGATTTTGATGAGATGATAATGAAAATAAGGGCAAACGGACAATGGCATTGAATATGATGATAATGATTTTACCTGTGTTATTAACTGGGGGAATTGGAGAGCCTGCTGTAGATGGTGGGCCGACACAACATGTTGCAAAATTAGAAAATAAGTATTTGAGATATATTATAGGTTTACCGACCTTGCATCAAGAAATATTCCATATAATTTGAGAATTGATTAGCATAATCAGGTACGTAATATCCCATTTTCGAAATAACGAATCTTGTGCGCATTGGTTTTTTGTTTTTTTATTTTTTTTTAATTTTTTATTCACATCCAACAGCAAGTACACTTGCCACTCACAGGATGAGAATGATGCTTTATAAACTAAGTCTGTTTATGAGGGGATTTGATTTTAATTGAAAGCTAATATGCCACTCACAGGATGAGAATGATGCTTTATAAACTAAGTCTGTTTATGAGGCTTAGAGAGTGGAGTTGGTTTTGGTCGTGAGAGAAAGTCCTGCTGTGACAGGAATTGAACGCAGGACCCTGGGGTCAGAGGGCAAGCATCTTATAACCACTGATATATTCAACTCCACTCCAAGTCACGTGGGCTATGGACTTATTATTAATATATTATTTTTGTACGAATACAAGGATAGTAATAATACAAAGAACTCGTCTAGAATCGTCCTAATCCTGCATTATAATGGCCTGTCGCTATGCTTAGATGGAGCGATGCACCTTGCACAACATCGCAAATTTAGTTAAGGTTGTCTACGTAACAAACGCGCACGAGATTCGTAATTTAAGAAATGGGATCCAATATTAATGT
>NW_022737632.1:15739-19634 GCF_011630105.1 Anneissia japonica
TTATAATTCTAACATCTAAAAATATGGAATACTATCACCATTTTTTACCAGGTCAAATTGTCACAAATAGGTAATTTAGGATCATTCAAGGTTATTTCCGGTCATATATTGTATATCTTTATTTTAAAATACAATTACTGTACATCAAAATCGAATAAGAGAGACATTGTAACAGAATAAAGTATATTGTAATTTTTCATTATGGTTGGGTAGGGGTGTAGATGGGGATTTGATTTTAATTGAAAGCTAATATTTTGCTAAAAATATAAAAAGCAATCATTTTTTAATTGTTTTTTTTTTTCAAATTTATTCGTTTAGTATAGAGTACCACAGTCATGTCGTCAACGCCAGGTGGCGCCCTCCGTTGCCAACCAGACGTTGGTTACTGTTAATTACGTCTGAAGGACTTCATAGGCTTTCTGGAATAGGCATTTTAAAATCTAATATTTTACCATAAAAATGTACTAAAAACACAAAATCTCACATTATATTAGTTATCAAACACAATTAATCATCAATTAAAATTTACAAAGAAAAACTAAGATACAAAATCTTAATAATTACGTTAGAAATTGGGATCAATGGTTGTCAGTGGAGAAAATGGCGTCCGGTTGAACGCATTTTGCAACCATAGCAACGGAGTAGTATCACGTGGTATCATAACGTAACACTGTAGTACTCTATTGTTACTGTACTTATTTTTACAAAGGATATCATGAATGGATGTATGATAGATTGAATGATCAATTGATTACAATCGATCAAATTATTTACTGATTTATTAATTTGATCGATTGAAAAATTTATCAATGTACTGAAATATTGATCGTTTTGTCAATAGATTGTTCGATTGATTAATAGATTGATTGATTGATCTGTATTGCCAATGATTAACTTTTGATCATGACTCAATATAGTACGTACTGGTACACTCTGTTTCAGTTTCATTTGTCGGTTTCATTTGGTGTAAGCTTTGCTCGGATGAGAAACCCAATGTTAATGACGTGGACAGGGGCGGATCCATAGATGTCCAAAAGGGGGGAACAGAAAGTGGGGCCGATCGAGATAATACTACCCTAGGTGATCCGGGGGCGTGCCCCCGTGAAATTTATGTGTAGGAGAGTAGGGGTTTGTGACAACAAGATAAGCACTCTAGAAGAATCATATAACATGTAATGAGACTGTTGGGTTGATTCAAACATCATATCTAAAACTTATTACATTACTGTCTGTAAATTTTCTGTACCTTTTTCATGGTAACTTGCAGTAGGCAAGTAGTGTAGTGTAGGCAGTGTCTGCTTTATATCAGTAACTAGAATTAAGAGGAATTTTAAACATAGTTATTAATCAAAAGTAATTGATATTTTTATCTTTTTTTTTTATTTTGTTTTACCTTCCAAAAGGGGGGTTGGCCTGCCCCCCTAATTCTGCCCCTGATGGAGAGTAGGGGTTTGTAACAACAAGATAAGCACTTTAGAAGAATCGTATAACAAGTAATGAGACTGTTGGGTTCATTCAAACATCATATCTTAAATTTATTACATTACTGTCTGTAAATTTTCTGTACCTTTTTCATGGTAACTTGTAGTAGGCAAGTAGTGTAGTGTAGGCAGCATCTCCTTGATATCAGTGACTAGAATTAAACAAATTTTAAACACAATTATTTATCAAAAGTAATTGAGGTTTTTATTATTTTTATTTGTTATTCAACTGGTTAACATTTATCAAGCATATAGATTACAATTGTAAGTTTTATGATGATGATGATGATGATGATAATGATAACAAGATGCTGATTTTGATGAGATAATGAAAATAAGGGCAACCGGACAATGGCATTGAATATGATGAAAATGATTTTAAAGTCTTACCTGTGTTATTAACTGGCGGAATTGGAGAGCCTGCTGTAGATGGTGGGCCAACACAACATGTTGCAAAATTAGAAAATAAGTATTTGAGATATATTATAGGTTCACCGACCTTGCATCAAGAAATATTCCATATAATTTGAGAATTGATTAGCATAATCAGGTACGTAATATCCCATTTTCGAAATAACGAATCTTGTGCGCATTTGTTTTGTTTTTGTTTTTTTTTTTTATTCACATCCAACAGCAAGTACACTCGCCACTCACAGGATGAGAATGATGCTTTATAAACTAAGTCTGTTTATGAGGCTTAGGGAGTGGAGTTGGTTTTGGTCGTGAGAGAAAGTCCTGCTGTGACAGGAATTGAACGCAGGACCCTGGGGTCAGAAGGCAAGCATCTTATAACCACTGATATATTCAACTCCACTCCAAGTTACGTAGGCTATGGACTTATTATTAATATATTATTTTTGTACGAATACAAGGATAGTAATAATACAAAGAACTCGTCTAGAATCGTCCTAATCCTGCATTACTCTGACCAGTATTGGACTTTTCCGCTAAGCCCCACCTATTTTGGTAATCCTGCGTATGTGTGAGACATTATTGTTAAGGTCCCACAAAACGACAGTGTAAAAATATAGACGATAATTGAACAATGTGTATGAATGTATACGTAATTGATATAAAATATATAGTTGCTGACTTACCAGCTGTTAATGGTTCTGGAGATTTGATTCTGTCGAATATCGTTTGTGCTGTGCCTGTTAAAATGTAATATAGGCACTTTCAAAACATGTTTTAATAATGAAAGTTGTTACAGACCTATGGTCATCGCTGCCACTGGGTTGCGTGTTTAAGATACAATTCAAGAATCTCATTAATGATTAAAAGTGGCGCTGTTACGAAATAATAATAATAATAATAATAATAATAATAATAATAATGATAATAATAATAGTAATAATGTAATTATAATGCCAATAATAGGCCTAATAATAACAATAATTGATGATAATAGTACGGCTTAAGGCCATATTTGGACTGAATGTGGACGTTCCGGACAAACGCACCATTTTTTTTACATGTTCCTTATGGTCATAGCATTCAATTTTAGGTAGGAGCCACCTCATTTGAGGTCATTATGATGGTCATCTTGGATTTAAAAATGTCCATCTTATAAAACGTCCGTTTATCTATATCTCTACTTCTAAACACATTGGAATTATAATTCTAACTTCTAAAAATATGGAATACTATCACCATTTTTTACCTGGTCAAATTGTCACCAATAGGTCATTTAGGATCATTCAAGGTTATTTCTGGTCATATAATGTATATCTTTAAAATTACATAACTGCCTTGTTTTACCTTATAATCAAAACCAGGCTCTCAGAATTTGGTTTACTATATGAACTATAGTATTTCATTCAAGGTCATTTTGGTGGCCATTTTGGATTTCAAAATGGCTGCCACGCAAAACCTATATTTATCAACATGTCAGCTTTTAAACCACTTAAAATTTGAATTCTAAAGTCTGAAATTATAAATTAACTCTCAAGAATTTATGCCATTTGTGACATGGTCAGATGGTCAAGATAATAAGACGGTCATTTAAGGTCATTCATTGTCATTTTATGTTAAATATGTAGAATATCTTAATTCGTAAATGGTTGTGTTTTACAGCAGAATCATACTTAAGCTCACAGAATTCAATTTTTGATGTGAATTATTTCATCAGAGATCACTATGACAGCCATTTTGTTACCATTGTTATTATTATTATTATTATAGTGTTTTTTTTTCTTTCGCGCTCTTTTACTATATTTGGCCTATATAGTTTATTGGTATTTTAACATTTCTTTGATGAATAAAATTGAATTGAACTATAACCACCGGGACAAGAAGAAAATATCCATCTGTGGAAAATCTTTCCCCACCCCCTGAAGATGCCATTTTCACCCACTGAAAGTTCCTAAAAATCTCAAATTTCGCGCATCTCTTGTTAAATATATATATATATATAT
>NW_022737632.1:20877-23033 GCF_011630105.1 Anneissia japonica
AGATGTGTATTTTTATATATATATATATATAGTAACTTTCATCATCACATGAGGCAAAATGAAGGGCTAACATATTTCTCATAAACTTACTGTATATTAGCGATTTTCGGCAACCATAGAGATCGAATTAATATGTGTGATGTACCGTAGAAAGTTTTATTTTTAAAAAATGATCTAATATTCGCTGAAATGTACTACAGAAAATAAAGCATTGTCTTTTATGTGTTTAGTTAACTTTATCTACTTAATAATGTCGGGGGAAAAAACAATTTTACATGCTTTTTCTCATACTTTACAAATTATAATAAAAGTAAGTGCAAGCGAGTCATGTATTATATTTAGATCAGATATTTGTGGGCAGAGACACCGGTATCTAGCTATAAATAAGTTTTTCTCTGCCTGTACAACGGTCTTTCGTTTAAATTTGGTCATTTATGTAGGGCATTTCAACAATTTTCAGTCATTTTCTTGACTTATGAATTTACATAGCGGACCAAACGTGAGGGGGACTAACCCCCGTAAATATATGTGGGGGACTTGTCCCCAGGATCTGCGCCCATTCCCTTACCCCCGTAGGGAACATTGGACACCCGCCGTCGTGCAACTCCTGAAGGCACCCCTGGTTTACAATGGGTAATGGCAGAAGAGCTTCCAGAATTGAGATGATGGATACGGTTAATCACTATATTTAACTGCGATTTTCTCGAGCACAACGATCATTGCCTGTTAACAGTTAAACTATGACATTATTTAATAACAAATTGTTTATATTCCATCGCAGTGATGTGCTTGCTTTTGGATGTGGTTTAAAATAAATTAATTGTACCAACTCACCTATTATTCCTCCTCTCATGTTTATCTTTTTTAGCAAAGCCATACTCCATACATAAGAAGTCCCATTTATAAGTGTGTGAGTGCACTTTATACCAGGTGAAATTTAAGTAGTATACAAAGAATCCGCTGTCCAAAAACTTCTCTTTGTCATCAGTCACTAATCGCACGGAGTAATCTAAAAACAAAAACAAAAAACAAAAAAAAACAATTAAGGCCTATAATGTCACTCAGAAAAGAAGCCTTAGTTAATTATGTGCTTTGTCATTGCTAAGGATACTCCATGATTTCTTTTTATAAATGGGGTCAAATACATATTTTTTAATCGTTCATAAGGAAACTACAGATGGTATGGCGAATTACATTAAAATGGAATATGTGAATGGAAAAAAAAATGCCCCAACCGGGATTCAAGCCCATAACTCTCTATGCAGACGCCTTGAAAAACCAATTGCATCCTGCTGCAGACCGGCAGCGAGGCTAGGTCAGCCACGCATTGCAAAAAGCAGCCAGATATTGCAAAATCGTTACATGCAAAGAATAGCCTAGGCGATACCATTTTCGAGAAAGGTAATTTTAACTTTCGAAAAAAAACCTTGTACAAAAAAAAAGTAATGATCGACCACTTTTATGGTTGCTGCCCTCTACAGTATTTCAACCTCAGTTTCAGTTGTTGGAGGTGTGGTGGACAACCCAATTCCTCGGTTCTAACCCAATTATAGTCATGGTTATGGCGAGTGCATACAGAAATCTGTATTCGGGGATGCAGGGCGAAGGCCTTGATAAAGCAGACTAAATGTTGTGGCAAATAATGTCCTGGTTTATTTGTCTCCTGTCTCTTCTTTTGTGCAGTAAAGTGATTATTAAGTTGTTTTTTGTTTTTGTTTTCTACATGCTCAGATGTACTTACAGTACTTACTGGTCTGTTATTGGCGGATGGGTGTGGGGATGAATAGGTCAGTGGCTAGCCACCCCCTTCGTTTACATTGTGAAAAAAAATAATGGTCACTCGTCTTGCGTGTGTGCTCTTGGTGTACTCTGGTAAAACATATACGTTCTATTTGAAGCTTAATTAATTTCCGATGCCACCTAAGATCGTCCAGCAGTCTACTAATTCCAAAGAAATCTGGAATGTGAGGGGACGACCCTCTCAAAATGGTTAATGAATACGATTTCGTAAAAGTTTTCAAGTGTGAGTATGAAAAAAATGATGATGGCGGGGTCCTCTGCTGAAATACAGTATCAAAAATGATGTTCATGACTGATTTAAATGCGATCGACTGTTGACTTCATATAAGCATATATAATAATATATAATATATAAT
>NW_022737632.1:24506-28915 GCF_011630105.1 Anneissia japonica
AACATAATTTCCGCGAGAGAGTGCTTTTTCCTGTGACCAGTTTTAAATCGTATTTAATGCATTATATTGTTCTACTTTAGTGTTAGATAAGTATTTGGAGACCATATCAGATCTTTTCCATCCTCTGTGAGGTATTTAAAGGTACGCGAGCGAGTGCTTTTTCCTTTAAACAGTTTTAAATCGTACGGTATTTAACGCACTACTGTATATTGTTCCATATTAGTGTTAAATAAGTATTTTGAATTCATATCAGCTCTTTTCCATCCTCTGTGTGGTAATTAAAGGTACGTTTAGCAGCTAAAACACGCATTTCTGCGAGAGAGTGTTTTTCCTTTAAACAGATGAAAATCGACTTTTATGAATATGTTCATCCATTATTACAGTTAGACAGGTACTTTGATACCATATCAGCTACTTCCCGTCCTCTGTGAGGTATTTAAAGGTGCGTTTAGCAGGAGAAACACTCATTTCTGCGAGAGTGTGTTTTTTTTTTTTTAAATAGCTTTAAATTGTGTTAGACGCACTAAAGTTAATCCCAAATTAAGCTTAGGTAAGTACAACTGACCAATGCCAACGTTTTCTGTAGACCGTGAGTGTATTTAAAGGTGCTGTGTGTTGTGATAACATAATTTCCGCGAGAGAGTGCTTTTTCCTTTAAACGGTTTTAAATCGTATTTAATGCACTATATTGTTCCATATTAGTGTTAGATAAGTATTTGGAATCCATATCAGCTCTTTTCCATTCTCTGTGAGGTAATTAAAGATACGTTTAGCAGCTAAAACACGCATTTCTGCGAGAGAGTGTTTTTCCTTTAAACAGATTAATATCGCCTTTTATGAAGATTTTCCTCCATTATTACAGTTAGACACGTATTTTGATACCATATCAGCTACTTCCCGTCCTCTGTGAGGTATTTAAAGGTACGTTTAGCAGGAGAAACACTTATTTCCGCGAGAGTTTTTTTTAAATAGCTTTAAAGTGTGTTAGACGCACTAAAGTTAATCCCAAATTAAGCTTAGGTAAGTACAACTGACCAGTGCCAACGTTTTCTGAAGCCCGTGAGTGTATTTAAAGGTGCTGTGTGTTGTGATAACATAATTTTCGCGAGAGAGTGCTTTTTCATTTAAACGGTTTTAAATCGTATTTAATGCACTATATTGTTCCATATTAGTGTTAGATAAGTATTCGGAATCCATATCAGCTCTTTTCCATCCTCTGTGAGGTAATTAAAAATACGTTTAGTAGCTAAAACACGCATTTCTGCGAGAGAGTGTTTTTCCTCTAAACAGATTAAAATCGCATTTTATGAATATTTCTCTCCATTATTACAGTTAGACAGGTATTTTGATACCATATCAGCTACTTCCCGTCCTCTGTGAGGTATTTAAAGGTACGTTTAGCAGGAGAAACACTCATTTCCGCGAGAGAGTGTTTTTTTTAAATTAGCTTTAAATTGTGTTAGACGCACTAAAGTTAATCCCAAATTAAGCTTAGGTAAGTACAACTGACCAATGCCAACGTTTTCTGTAGCCCGTGAGTGTATTTAAAGGTGCTGTGTGTTGTGATAACATAATTTCCGCGAGAGAGTGCTTTTTCCTTTATACGGTTTAAAATCGTATTTAATGCACTATATTGTTCCATATTAGTGTTAGATAAGTATTTTTAATCCATATCAGCTGTTTTCCATTCTCTGTGAGGTAATTAAATATACGTTTAGCAGCTAAAACACGCATTTCTGCGAGAGAGTGTTTTTCCTTTAAACAGATTGAAATCGCCTTTTATGAATATTTTCCTCCATTATTACAGTTAGACAGGTATTTTGATACCATATCAGCTACTTCCCGTCCTCTGTGAGGTATTTAAAGGTGCGTTTAGCAGGAGAAACACTCATTTCCGCGAGAGAGTGTTTTTTTTTTATGAATATGTTGCTCCATTATTACAGTTAGACAGGTATTTTGATACCATATCAGCTACTTCCCGTCCTCTGTGAGGTATTTAAAGGTACGTTTAGCAGGAGAAACACTCATTTCCGCGAGAGAGTGGTTTTTTTTAAATAACTTTAAATTGTGTTAGACGCACTAAAGTTAATCCCAAATTAAGCTGAGGTAAGTACCACGTTACCAATGCATAAGTTTTCTGTAGCCCGTGAGTGTATTTAAAGTTGCTGTGTATTGTGATAACATAATTTTCGTGAGAGTGCTTTTTCTTGTAAACAGTTTTAAATCGTATTTAATGCACTATATTGTTCCACATTAGTGTTAGGTAAGTATTTGGAGACCATCAGCTCTTTTCCATCCTTTGTGAGTTATTTAAAAGTACGTTTAGCAGCTAAAACACGCATTTCCGCAAGAGAATGTTTTCATTAAATGTTAATTAAGTACAAGGTGATTTGGAACACATGGTCCTGACAAAAAATGTTACTATCCCAAGGCTCATTGGAGGTTTATTATTTTCAAATGTTTTAAATGTATACGCCCTACAGCACAACGCCTAATCATTGTGAAAATGTCAACCTTATAGCAGTGGAATGCTTTCTTTAAAAACAGAAATCCTTACACTTCCCCGATGATAACCACTGTCATTGGAATACCAAACACAGCAACACCATTCAATGAATTTTGCAGAGCTGATACACTGTAAGTACTTATTATCAATTATTATCTTAAATATTATCTTGGCAATTCAACAAAAGGATGTAATCTGTACTTATTCTAATAAAACTAGCATAAATAATTTGTCCTTGCATTTATTGTATTCTTTTATTCATTGAACATATTTGTTCATGATTTAAGGATAGTAGGTTGATGTCACTACATGTTCTATGGTCCAGTTGCAACATTTGAAAATGCTTCATTACCCATGAGATGTGAAGTATTGAAAGCATAAAACCCTTTACCGAAGAATGAAATAATAATTACTGAGGTAAAAGTTTTGTAAACCAGAGCTTGTACGCGTGAACGTTCCTATGCATGATACATTACTTTATCATAAAATATAAGGTTGGGTGAAATATGTGTGGTGGTTTAACTTGGACAAAGCAGGGTGAATGAGTATTTATGGCCAAAAACAGTGATTTCACACTACATCGGTAATGTTACTTGGTAAGCAAAATTACAGTAATATTTGTAGCACACAACTAGGTATTTTACAATTTTGCAAAGTAAAAAAAAAAAAAAAAAAAAAAAAAAAAAAAAAAACAGCATTTTCATTTAGAATGTTATCAGGGGTGGGGAAGTTGTCAGTCACACCAGCGTTCCGCAAAATTTTTACCTCACAGCATATTGAGGATTCCGGCCCAACAACCAATATGACCGAAATGAGGTTTTCCCTGACAGATAATTATATGATAGGTCCAGATTTTAGTAATATATCTCAGTGGTTAACATGCTTGCCTTCTCATCCCAGGGTCGTGGGTTCAATTCCTGCCACAGCAGGACTTTTTCTCACGACTAAAAACAACTCCACTCCCTAAGCCTCATAAAGAGACTTGGTTTATAAAGCATCACTCTCATCCGGTAAGTGCCGAGTGTGCTTGCTGTTGAATATAGGAAAATGAAATAAAAAAATAATGCGTGGAAATTTTTAAACATTATTTACCATTCCTCACTTTTTCTTTTTGGTTTGTTAATTTTTTTTTTCTTCTTTTTATTAATGTTTTTTTCACAAAAATTGTTTTATTGTTTAGTACTGTACTAATGTAATTAGAATAAGGATTTCTCTGTAGTGTGACAAGTCCTCGTACAATAATTTGTTACTGTACAATTTTTTTATTATATTTTAATGGACATAAATAGGAACTCAAACTATGCCAGTAATTGCAAGATATTTAAAAAGAAAGACACTATGTACGAAATATTTCATCCAGAGCTGTGCACGCGTCTGGATAGTTAATCGGCAAAAACATTTTCTCCTTACTCACATTAGTATATATGATTACTAATATTTTATTATTATTATTATTATTATTATTATTATTATTACTATTATTATTACTATTATTATTACTATTATTATTATTACTATTATTATTATTACTATTATTATTATTATTATTATTATTTATATCATTATTATATATAAAGTTCACCACCAGGTTGCACCTTTGTTTTCAATCGGACGTTGGTTACCGTTAATTACGCCTGAATGACTTCATAATCTTAATGGTTTAGAATAAGGTTTTTGGAATAGGCATTTTGAAACCTAATAATTTATCATCAAAATGTACTAAAAACACAAAAGCTCGCATTAAATTAGTTATCGAACACACATTTATTTTAATCATCAACTAAAATTTACAAAGAAAATCGAGGATGCAATATCTTATCATTACATTGAAAATTGGGATGAATGGTTTGCCAGTGGAGAAAATGGTGCCAAGTTGAACTCCTTTTGTGACACTGTAGTATTC
>NW_022737632.1:29561-55120 GCF_011630105.1 Anneissia japonica
GCACTATATTGTTCCATATTAGTGTTAGATAAGTATTTGGAGACCATATCAGCTCTTTTCCATCCTTTGTGAGTTATTTAAAAGTACGTTTAGCAGCTAAAACACGCATTTCCGCAAGAGAATGTTTTCTTTAAATGTTAATTAAGTACAAGGTGATTTGGAACACATGGTCCTGACAAAAAATGTTACTATCCCAAGGTTCATTAGAGGTTTATTATTTTCGAATGTTTTAAATGTATACGCCCTACAGCACAACGCCTAATCATTGTGAAAATGTCAATCTTATAGCAGTGGAATGCTTTCTTTAAAAACAGAAATCCTTACACTTCCCCGATGATAACCACTGTCATTGGAATACCAAACACAGCAACACTGTAAGTACTTATTATCAATTATTATCTTAAATATTATCTTGGCAATTCAACAAAAGGATGTAATCTGTACTTATTCTAATAAAACTAGCATAAATAATTTGTCCTTGCATTTATTGTATTCTTTTATTCATTGAACATATTTGTTCATGATTTAAGGATAGTAGGTTGATGTCACTACATGTTCTATGGTCCAGTTGCAACATTTGAAAATGCTTCATTACCCATGAGATGTGAAGTATTGAAAGCATAAAACCCTTTACCGAAGAATGAAATAATAATTACTGAGGTAAAAGGTTTGTAAACCAGAGCTTGTAAGCGTGAACGTTCCTATGCATGATACATTACTTTATCATAAAATATAAGGTTGGGTGAAATATGTGTGGTGGTTTAACTTGGACAAAGCAGGGTGAATGAGTTTTTATGGCCAAAAACAGTGATTTCACACTACATCGGTAATGTTACGTACTTGGTAAGCAAAATTACAGTAATATTTGTAGCATACAACTAGGTATTTTACAATTTTGCAAAGTAAAAAAAAAAACAAAACAAAACAAAAAAACAGCATTTTCATTTAGAATGTTATCAGGGGTGGGGAAGTTGTCAGTCACACCAGCGTTCCGCAAAATTTTTACCTCACAGCATATTGAGGATTCCGGCCCAACAACCAATATGAGCGAAATGAGGTTTTCCCTGACAGATAATTATATGATAGGTCCAGATTTTAGTAATATATATCTCAGTGGTTAACATGCTTGCCTTCTCATCCCAGGGTCGTGGGTTCAATTCCTGCCACAGCAGGACTTTTTCTCACGACTAAAAACAACTCCACTCCCTAACCATCATAAAGAGACTTGGTTCATAAAGCATCACTCTTATCCGGTAAGTGCCGAGTGTGCTTGCTGTTGAATATAGGAAAATAAAATAAAAAAATAATGCGTGGAAATTTTTAAACATTATTTACCATTCCTCACTTTTTCTTTTTGGTTTGTTAATTTTTTTTTTCTTCTTTTTATTAATGTTTTTTCCCAAAAATTGTTTTATTGTTTAGTACTGTACTAATGTAATTAGAATAAGGATTTCTCTGTAGTGTGACAAGTCCTCGTACAATAATTTGTTACTGTACAATTTTTTTTATTATATTTTAATGGACATAAATAGGAACTCAAACTATGCCAGTAATTGCAAGATATTTAAAAAGAAAGACACTATGTACGATAGTTAATCGGCAAAAACATTTTCTCCTTACTCACATTAGTATATATGATTACTAATATTTTATTATTATAATTATTATTATTATTATTATTATTACTATTACTATTACTATTATTATTATTATTATTATTATTATTATTATTATTATTATTACTATTATTATTATTACTATTATTATTATTATTATTATTATTATTATTTATATCATTATTATATATAAAGTTCACCACCAGGTTGCACCTTTGTTTTCAATCAGACGTTGGTTACCGTTAATTACGCCTGAATGACTTCATAATCTTAATGGTTTAGAATAAGGTTTTTCGAATAGGCATTTTGAAACCTAATAATCATCAAAATGTACTAAAAACACAAAAGCTCGCATTAAATTAGTTATCGAACACACATTTATTTTAATCATCAACTAAAATTTACAAAGAAAATCGAGGATGCAATATCTTATCATTACATTGAAAATTGGGATGAATGGTTTGTCAGTGGAGAAAATGGTGCCAAGTTGAACTCCTTTTGTGACACTGTAGTATTCTTGGCACAGTGATATTTATAAGTCAGATGACATGTATTTGAGGAAAACATTTAATAAAAAGAAGTAATAGGTTTACCCCACATGCTCCATTTTTTTTAACCCACTAGGGCTCCTACAGGGCCCTAAACGCATGTAGATGTGTTAGGTCTATAGTGGAAACATATGAAAAACAGAGATGGTGAATAATGTCATTTATTTTGGCTGCAAACTAAAATATTATAAAATGAAATTTAGACATAAGAAATGTAAATGAATTTTTCAGGAGGTGAAGACCCAAGGATTAACCTGATTGCAGCGGCCTTCTTGTAATTTTACTTCAACTAGGCAAGACTTTTTATACCTTGTTTCGCAAACCCATCTCTCGCACAAACTGACGTCAAATGAAAAGAAATTTTTCTTTTTGTTCAATTAGCACACCTGCTGCCACGAAAAATGGGAATTCCAGAAATAAACATAGGTGTTTTTAAAATTTGTTATCATGCCTACCACTGCCTTGAAATCTCAAAATACAAAATATGTATATTTCCTCCTAAATATACAAAATTAAATCATTTAACCATTCCAATACTACACTGTTTACATTCACCAATAATTTTTATTTGTATTTTCTCTGTCTGGATATGTTTGGCAAAAAACCACTTGCGAATACGAAAAAAAATGTTCATTTTTGTTTTTACCCGCACTTTGATGATCTTTAACAAAGTTTACAAAACAATTTAAAAGTCTCAACTTAACTCATACAGCATTCTTTATATTCCTACAGTACATTCATAGATAGTAATGACAAACTGTTACTTTTCTACAAAGGAAAATGCCTGTATGTAGAGGCAGCAAAATAAAAGTGTAAGAATATTTTCGAGCTCTGCTATTAATTGTAAACCAGGTTTTGTTATAGTGGCATTTGTGTCAAATTTCAATATTAAAAAAATAATAATAATTGGGCATTAACATTGCACTTCAATCAAGAAAAAATATTGGTAACATATACAACATTCAATTATTTTTGAAAGACAAGGTATCATTTGTCAAGAAACAAATTTGTATTGATGCCTAGACCAGTAAACAAAGTCAAACTTAATATTTTTTTTTACTTTTAAATTGGACAATATGGTATTAGATATTAAGAATTACTGATTGTTTACTTTTATTGATTACTCTTTACCTGTACTGATAGGTTAATACGTTCTGCAAAAAAACTATGATTTATGTACTGTGCAAAAACATGATACAAATCACATGCTTTCATTGTAATAATAAATTATCAAAATAAAATTACCACATAAAACCTTGTAATTGTAATTATGTAGTGATGAAATGTGAGAAGTAATAAAAGTGGGATAACCCCACAAAAGACAAAAAAAAAAAAAAATTATCAAAATATTTTACTACTTCTTTGGTTTACCACTGTGCCTCCCACAATAGGATAGTTTATTGTTGATATTGCACATACAGTGGAATATGTATAAAACTTGTATTGGTAACTTTGCGCATTCAATATCAGATGAAAGTTAGAGGACTGGTCCAAAAATTGCTATTCTTGCCTATTTGTACATGTTTCTTTGTGTTAATGCCTGATAAAAAGACAAAAAGGCACAGTGTAGGTACAGCAAAAAACAAGCTTGGTATGGACTGCTGGAATTGGCTGCCATATAAAAGCAAATGATCTGAAACAAATAAAAATATGAGTTTATTTACTTTGCATGAATAAATAGAATTTGTTGAATGTAACCACAACTTTTCACATAAATTTTCTGTATTTCTAATAATAAAAGGTATTGTGCCTCCATTATCTCATCACACTTAACGGCTTACTGTTCTTTTTGATAACAGGATGGGGCTATAAATTAAAATATAAGATCACAGATTTTGCTTTTATCACATGTAAAATGGTAAATCATAGAGAGGCTTCAAAATTTTGTATTTCTTTTTTAGTCACAGGTTTGTACTTTTCAAAATTTTGTAAATCAGTCATACTTTCTATTCTGTAAATGCTGTTTCACACTGCAATAAGTACTTGAAACCAATGCTCATGCTGCAGAATTAAGTGAAATGCTCTCTGCAAAATTGGTCAAATTATTGTCTAAGTATTGCTGGTTTGAAATGACCTTTATGTGCACGATCTGTGATATAACCCTATTAAAACAATATTAGACTGTATAATGATCGAAAGAAGTCTTTTATTTACAAGTGGTTTCTCTTTAATATAACAAAATCATGGACATTTGGGGGTGGGGGGCTGAAGAAACAGAGTTTATGGAAAGCAGGGGCGTACCATGGGGGGTCGATGGGTGCGGTCGACCCCCCCACCTTTTAAAGAAAGTGCCCTTTAAATATAATTTTTTTTTTTAATCTAGCATAATTAAACTGCGCCTAACATGAAGGTAGTTAATATCAAAATAAATTATCCTTCGCCTAAGAAATGTTTGGTGGCCCTTCCTTTTAATATTTTGATTTTTTTGTCTTTTTTTTAAACAATCCCTATAAAGTTATACATTTTTAATCAACTTGATATCTCGAAGCCCGCGCGCCAGTAGAGTTGTGTAATGTGGTGTATTGGTTACGCATCATTGCACTCTGCCATTATTTTTATACAGACTGCTTCATCCGCTTGTTGGTATTACACAGAGCCTGCAAGGCAGATCAATTGATGTTGTAAAGGCTTACAATGAAGTGAAAGATTGTATGAAAGACATGCAACGTTTGAGGGAAAATATTGAGCCCAAAAACTACGTTTACAATTAGGCCTATTTTGTCAGAATTGGTATTGAACTTAATGCACTAGAACGTAAAAACATAAATTTTTCCCCTTTTGCGGTCCCCTAGCCCCAGCCTATTTGCTCGCTTCACTCACAAATAACGCACCCCGCGAATTTTGAAAGCTTCGCTAAATTGCTCCGAGTTCAGCTTACCCCCTGCGCTTTCGTTTCGACCCCCCTTAGATTTTTCACCGTACGCCCCTGGAAAGTGTATAGACAGCATTCAGATATCAGGGTAATTTCTTGATGCCAGTCTCCACAATGAAATGGAAGACACCAAAAACACTATTTCGATATTATGCTGTACAGTCAAACTTACAAGTCGACTTTGCCTAACTCTAATAATTTCAAAGTCGATCTAATTTTACATGCCAAATTGTTGAGTTATCCATTAGTAAACAATCTCTAAGTCTAATTATTGAAGTCCAACAGTGCCCAATGCATTTTGGATTTGACTAGTGCAAGTTCAACTGTACAGTAACAAACAAAAAATTCTCACTGGTTTTATCTCAACCGGTTTGTAGACAAAATGGCAATAAGTAAGTCGAAACAGCAATGACCAAAATGACAACACTTTTTTACCAGAAACACTAAATCGGTAATAAGTCAAAATGGCAAGACCAAAACGATGCTAAACAATTTATGCCATAAAAGTTTTAAAAAAATATATATAATTATAACCATGAAAGTGTACTAAGATAAAATATGGTAAAAATGAGTCTAAATACAGTAGCAGCAGCAGCAATTATATCAATAACAATAACAACAATAAATCTTTAATAATAATAATAATTCAAATTCAATATTAAAAAGATTGGGGGGAAACAATATATAAGCAGTAAACCTAAAACATTTAAACAAATAAAACTTTTCAAAATACAAACAAAATGAGGCTAAACAAATACGTCATAAAAGTAAAAAAATGCAAAATAATATCAATAATAAACAACAAAAGTGGGATAAAGACCTCATGGCAATATTCGATTTGCCTATCGGGACAATTTCAAAACGATTCAGAAAATTCTAAACTGCAGCCCAGGTCCGGTGGCGCCTGCTCTCCTTTGCATTGGTCTATGCCCTTCTGGTACTTGTCATTGCCGTTTTGGTTCATTGCCATTTTGGTTATCGCCGTTTTGGTAATTGATGTTTTGGTTTACTGCCGTTTACACCTGCTACCTATCAAGCCTTCTATTTATTTGTGAAGTATTAAGGATAGTGTATATTTTAATAATATTGACATCAATTAAACACTTAAAAGTTATTTTCCTGAATCTCTGCTGGAAGTGAAATAGATGGCATTCCCACGGCCTATTAACATAAGGTATATACTGTATACATAAAAACAAACACATAGGGCTAGGCCTGCTAGAGAAGGCTTGTCTACTAGAGTAGACCTACCTAGGCCTAGGCCTTCTATCTAGACTAGGCCGCCAAGCCAGGCCCAAGACGAACATTTTTGCCAAGCTAGGCACAACCACATCCCGGCCCCTCCCTGGATGGCTTAAAAACTAGGTCTAGGCCTAGCCAAGATAAAGATGTTATCGTAGCACTACTGTACTACTACTAGGCCTTGGTCTAGGCCTAGAAGGGCCTAGCCTAATAGAATACCCAGCCTAGTACCCTAGGCCTATTAGCCTATATAATATATAGGGCTAGGCCTAGGCCTAGCCTCCGCCCCAGCCTACCTTCCTGGGCTAGCATACCTAGCTAGGCCTAGGGCCTAGCTAGTTAAGGGCCTAGGTTTAGAGGCCAAGGCCTAGCCTAGGCCTTCCGTAAAAAAGATCAGAGATGTGTATAAGAGACAGGTGCAAAAACATGATACAAATCACATGCTTTCATTGTAATAATAAATTATCAAAATAAAATTACCACATAAAACCTTGTAATTGTAAATTATGTTAAGTTAACGGGAATTTACGTATGCTGACGCAAATTTACCTAGATTGACGCAGATTTGTAAGGTTTGACGTAAAATGACGCGATACTACCTTCAAAAACATTTTCCCTATGCTGAGAATGGAAGAGCTATGCCTACGTCACCGTTTTGCAAAGCGTGGCTGCTTTGCAAAGCGTGGCTGACTTAAGTCTCGCTGCCGGTCTGCAGCAGGATCTCTATCTGAAAAACTGGGCTACTGTGGCATCATCGGAAATTCTAATCCAATTAGAAGCAAGTTTTTTCACACTTCTGCATGTAGAATCTATGACCCCTGACCTCAAAAGGCCAAGTGTTGCCAAGCGTGCCTTTTACCACGCCATCAAACCGGAAGCAACCGGTAACATAAGTGTTGATTAAAGTGTAGTATTAGTTGAGTTAAACGTTCGTCTGTTGTTCATTCATATGTTGTCCGACCAAGAACATCACACTGCATATGCGTTGAACAGCACTAATTCTCGATGTATAGCAAACAGAGGAAAGGTCAATATGGTATACCCTCATCTTAAGCATTTATTACAGGAACACCATGGATTTGCTATGGGACAAGCAATGTATGCAACACCATTTATTGTAATGTAATTTATTTTTTATGTGTACTAAAGATTAATATTACAATGGCCTTTTGCATTCTCTGCACTTGCCGTGATTTTATTGAATAGAGGAAATTATACATGTTTAATTTTGTGCTTTCTATTCTCATTGAACAATAAATAGCAAAATGCAATCATAGTAGGTCTATAGATAGTGTAAGTCAAGTATAGATACATTTTTTCTCGGTTTCTGTTCTAAATTTACTCTACTTTTACATTTATGGTTCTAATAGAAGAATAGTCTCAATTCATGATCTTTTGCAACAATATTGAATTTGAGGCCATATTTCCACTTAAAAATTAACACCAATAATTATTGTTCTTCAATGAAGGTGGCCAACATGAGGGTGGAGCTGAGGCATATTTAGGAGGTTGATGGGGGAGGGGGCGCTTGAAGGTTAAGGGGTCTCGATGATTAAGTTAGGGGATCTAGCTCGCAAATAAGGTGATATGGGGAGATTTAACTACTTGAGCGTGATTTTTTGCTTCGAACAATTTCAGTTGGATGGAGGGGATAGCGTTTATTTGGGAGGGGGGTGGGTGCGCACCCCTAGATGCACCGCTATATAACATTCGAAGAAATTGTGCACCTTCTGGTTAGGCTATGTCAGAAATACTGTTAACACAACGTTGCAGCAACGTTAACCAAATTACGTTATAAAAACGTATTTATGGTTGGATTTTTAAAAAAAAAAACACATTTTGAATACCTAACTGCAGAGGTATATAATCGTAAATTTGTTAGCTGTGTGTAGTTGCTTTCCACTCCCAGGGTTCAGAGTTCAATGCCATGGTTACCCTTCCAAAAGGATCCTCCAAACAATAGCGTAATACTACAAGTATATAGGCCTATATTGCCAAGCTTGTTTTCTTGTCAATTAAATAATAACTGTAGTAAACGCTCTCTAGTTTAAAGTTCAAAAGAAATATACATTATACTGCTTATACTACCGGTTTCATGTTTGTAAAGCTTTGTATTTCTCGGGTTATTGATCTTCACGTCATGTATGCCAAGCTGATACACTGTATAGGCTATATTTAAACACAGTTTGTTATTATCAAACAAAACTACAGAAGTTAAACACACCCTTAATGCACCACACGTTCACAAGTTTTTCACTCGTGCAGTCATTGGTTTCCTCCAAAATGCATAGAGAATCCTCATAAGTGCAATTTAGTTTGTAAGATTGCAATGTTTCCAGAGGTTTTCCATATCTGCCAACATAAATAAAAATAAAACGTTAAGTATTTTACAATAGGCCCTCTCGTAGTTTAATTTGCGCATGACTCTATCGAATGTTGATTGAACGACTGATTGGTTAATTGACTGATTGATTAAATGATTGATTGATTGACTTGCTGGCTGACTGACTGATTAATTGACAGATTACTTGATTGATTGATTGACTGGTTGATTGACTGATTGGTCAACTGATTAATTAAGTGAATGTTTGAATAATTGATTTACTGAATGATTGATTGATTGATTGATATCGGTTTGTTTTGTTGGCTTGTTTAATTGGGTGGTTGGTGATTGATTGATTGACCTACCTATGGTCTTTTGGCATATCATATGCTTTTTCAAAGCCCAGAGTATGGCATATAGCATTGCCTTGCAACTGTTTGGTTTCTTCGTCTGTGGAGCAAACGTATCCTACAAGGGGCCCATAATTCTCTTCGGCAATCGCAACGTAGCCATCCGTTATAGTGCCATCCCGTGTGCTTCGACCTCCTTCAAGCCTTAAAGAACCAGAGTTAACTATACTCACACATGAATGTTCTGTAAAAATAAAACAATATTTTGTAGATTATTTGTAGAATCATCTCATTACATTGCATCCTTTACAACATTTTTATTTCCTTTTATAAATGCGTGTTTTGCCCTAAACCATTGTTTACTAAGAGTTTTTATTTTACCAAGTAGGTTTTCTTTAATGATGTCATAGGAGGGGAACAAACGTACAATTTGACTTACATTTAATACGACTAAAAATGAAATTAACGCCTGTAATGTGGCGAATGAAAACTAATTAAAAATATAACTGCTGAATTAACATTAATTTTGGTTTATAGTTTCTTTATTGATAATACAGGTCTCCCTCCAATTAAAGACCACCTCCAAATATAGATCACTTTTCTATGGTCCCAACTTAAATGTCTTTTTATCTTTATTATTCTAATTACAGTCCAGACCAGACCAGAGTGTCCATGGTATTTAGCAGCTTTGGTCTGGACTGTAATTATACAGTCCAGACCAAAGCTGCTAAAATACCATGGAGACTCTGGTCCCAGTAGAGGTCATTATATTAGAGGGAGACTGCCTAAAAGCATGTAGTAGGGAGCTTTCGATTGCACAACGACGGTAGGACGTAGAACGTAATGACGTCACTAAAAGTCATTCGCGCATGCGAGAACATTAAGGTCACCTCTCATCCAGTAGATTCTGAAATCTACATATGCATGAAACGTAGGACGCCAGGTAGGACGGTCACGTACGCATGAGTGATTCCGTTATAGCGTCGTGTCGTCGCACAAATCGAAAGCTCCCTACTATCAAGTTATGGGCTTCAATTTTCGAGGTCACCTGCAGTGGCGTCGAGAGCCAGTAAGGACCCCGGGGCAACACCTCACATGCAAGACAATTATTATTAATGATAGTCTACTATCGGACAAAATGTATACAATATGTGTTAATGTTAATGTGGTATGGGATAGATATAAGGTCTAATTAAAAACAAGTAAGTTAGGTTGAATCGTGGACCTATTAGGCCTATCTTATTAATAGGTCCATGGTTGAATTGTATCTTTTTTTCTTTTTTTTTTTGTATTTTTTGAGCTGTTAATAGTTTGTAGTTAAATTTTCAAGACTTGTCTGTGTAGAAGTATGAGAGCTGTGCCACTTTCTGAAACGTACTATTACCATGGAGGTATACAAATGTTATACCTCCATGCTATTACTATAATATGTTTAAAAAATCAAGGACGTGTGCCTGTAAAAGAAGGTGGCCATCTCGCACTATACGCCTGACTGGGATCGTGGGTGTGTGTGTGTGGGGTGGGGGTGTATGGGGGTGTGTGTGTTTATGTGTGTTAATCACTTCGTACAGTATATAAGTTTAATATAGCAAGAACTTACTAATTATTATGTGTACCAGTTCGACATATGTTCCTAAAATGCCACATGAAGATTCCTTATGAAGTAGAGTGATATTGTTTTGGAACAGTAAGGTCTCAATAAAATGCTTTACAAAGGGTCGTATTATTTTAGAGGAGAGTGGTGAATGTTAAACTGTATTGTAAAAACTGATCCACCCGCTATTAGGGTTTGCTTTTTCTCGTTTATAAGGTTCACTAGTCATAGCCTAAAACTCCTTTGTTCGTAGGGTTCCCGAATCATAACAAACACAGTTTAGCTAGTATGAACAAAGAAGGGCTCGCTAAACATTATCAAGAAAAAGTTCGGTAGTTATAATAACAAAGTAAAAATAAAAAAAGGGGTAAAAGCTAGCGAGCCTTTTTTTCTCTCTTTACAATTAGCGAACATGTTTTTGATTATAACTAAACCATATAAAAGCAGTATTTTTATACATTTGTGACTAGCGAACATTTTTCTTGACATACCGTAACAAGCTAACCTCTGAATAGCTGTATTAATTTAAAAAATAAATTTAAGACTAAGCGAATCTCTTTCTTAATTATAAATAGCACAAAGCATGACCAGTGAATCTTAATTATGAATAGCCAACGTAAATGAACAGCGATCCACATCTTCATGATTTGCAGCATCTTTTGAGAATAAAGTAAATTAATGAGACTAATAGTAATGCGAAGATTATGAACAGTAATAGTTGAACAGCAAACCTTATGCATAGCGAGTTTTACTCTCTTTACATCTATGGTGTCTGAATGTCTGAGAGTAAACTTTGGAGTGACATAAATTATTATAAATACTCCCCAGGGAGCGGTGGGAAGTACATATATCTGTCTCTTATACACATCTAGATGTGTATAAGAGACAGAGTCTCAATTCATGATCTTTTGCAACAATATTGAATTTGAGGCCATATTTCCACTTAAAAGTAAACACCAATAATTATTGTTTTTCAATGAAGGTGGCCAACATGAGGGTGGAGCTGAGGCATATTTAGGAGGTTGATGGGGCGCTTGAAGGTTAAGGGGTCTCAATGATTAAGTTAGGGGATCTAGCTCGCAAATAAGGTGATATGGGGAGATTTAACTACTTGAGTGTGATTTTTCGCTTCGAACAATTTCAGTTGGATGGAGGGGATAGCGTTTATTTGGGGGGGGGGTGCGCACCCCTAGATGCACCGCTATATAACATTCGAAGAAATTGTGCTAGGCCTATATATAGAAAGTATTTGCCTACTCCACCTACCTTTACATATAACGCCTGAAGTACCCACGACAAAAATAAATACCGCTATGATCCCACCGAAAACCAATGTCATAATCATAGTGTACTTGACTGAATACTACATCATAATAGCTCCTTTTCCTTACGTTGTTCTCGGTATATACCGGTAGGTCTAATAGAGATGTACCGTACTCGAAAATTGCCGTTGCTGTTATGTCATCGCCAAATTTAGATCAAAAAGTACCCTACATGTATTATTAGTTTAGTTTAGTTTTAGTTATTTTAATTATAATTATTTCCTTAAACCTGATTTTACTTACCGATACTATCACAATCACACGGTCATAATGCCATGCTCCGGAAGTAAAACAATATGTTAAACTTCTCATACATCTCCCCTTATTTGTGATCTTTATTTGTTGCCTGTACAGGAAAGCATCATCAGACGTACACGCAGGGAACAGAGCACCAGCCAAGTTCAAACTATTGGTGGCTACAATTGCAATAATTGTGGCAGGTTTTGTCGCTCACAAATTGGACTGTTCAGCCATGAACGAAAGTGCAACGGTACATAAAATTAGAAACTCTCAAAAAGATTGCTACATATCCATCATCCCAAGGATGGAAGGATGCCATTGAATTTTTTTAATATTGGAAACTTCCCACAACAATGGGCAACTAGCCTTATAATACCAATATTTAAAAGAGGAAGCTGAGATCAACCTGGAAATTACAGGGGAATATCTCTCATACCAGTGTTAGCCAAAATCTTTTTACACATGAATTTTAGATTAAATCATTGGGCTGACGAAAATAATATTTTACATTAAGAAAAGGCTGGTTATAGAAAGGGGTTTAGGGTATCAGATAATTTATTCATTCTTCATACAATAATTACTAAATACTTATCTAAAAAACGAGGGAGAGTGTATGTAGCATTTATTGATTTTAAACGTGCTTTTGACTCTGTAGGACTTCAGTACCTTTGTACTAAATTGAACATTACAGGAGTGAAAGGTAAAATGCTCAACATTATTAAATGAATGTACAGCAAACTTACAGCTCATGTTAGGGTTGAAAATAATACTAGTAGTAATTTTAAGTGTTCTGTTGGAATTCAAGAGGGGTCTCCATTATCATCATATTTATTTAATATTTTTATAAATGATTTCAGTCGAAAGCTAAATGAAGAGAACGAAAACGACAAAATCCAAATAGGTAATCTAAAAATTAATCATTTACTCTATGCAGATGATCTTATACTGTTTAGTGATACTGTACGTGGTTTACAAAATTATTTAAATAAATTATCAAGATATTGTGAGACATGGGATTTAACTGTAAATGTTAACAAAAGTAACATTGTTGTTTTTTAAAAAATGGAATAAACCTAAGAAATATGAAAAAAAAATTAAAATTTGACTACAATCGAAACTTCCAAATCATAGGCCTATAAATATTTAGGAGTTACGGTACTTTAAATTAAAATGGTAAATGGAATAAAGCCAAAGAAAATAATTGTCTACAAGCTAATATAGCCTTATGTGCTTTGAAGGGGATAATTCAGGGACGTTTTCGTCATCTAGCGATTAATTTATAAATCAAATTTTAAAATATTACCGATTTTACTCTATGGCAGTGAAATGAGGGTTTGGATGATATTTCTCTTATTGATAAGATACAAATGAAATTCTGTAATTACATATTAGGAGTTGGCAACTCAGCACCCAATATTAGTGTTAGAGGAGAATGCGGGATATACCCCATTTGTACATCAGCATCATCATCATCATCATAATAATAATAATAATAATAATAATAATAATAATAATAATAATAATAATAATAATAATAGGCCTAATAATAATAATAATAATAATAATAATAATAACAATAATAACAACAACAACAATAAAAGGAAGTTGTGCAGTGAGGCTGCTAATAAAATTTAAGAGGATGGCCAGTCAGTATTGATTATGAAAAATACTTCCGTTAGGGGAAACCCACAATGCCGTATGTTTACCAATTTTAACTCGGTGGTATCTGCATCATGTAAACAAACATGATTCAACCTACCGTACTTAAATAGCGGAGTAGAAGAAATTGCAACTTCATTGAATTTGGACCAAAAACATTAAAAACCTTTAGGGCCTACATATCGGGACATTTATTACATTTGAGACACGGCTGCTTTCATGTCTACACATTGCAAATAATATCATCAAAAATGGAGATGGAATGTCTGTGATTTGTTCGAAAGTTCCAGATGATGAAATGCCGGGTTCCGAAAAGTGCAGAATTTATGCACTGTTACGATGTCTCTGCCTTTTGTTTACGCTGTTGGATAAAATGATATATATAGGAGGTGGTTGCGCTTTGTGCTGGTTTGATATGGATCCAACGATCTCCCGAAAGTCAAAATCATTATATACACTAGAAAAAGTTTGATCAAAACCAAGGAAAAATTAATATGGCTTATACGAGTTGACAGATATCGTGGAATACATATACAAAAGGTGTAGGCCTAATTAAATAATAAAAAAAGATGTGTTGAATACAAAGAGTGCAGTATGCTTATTCCTCCGTGAATAAATAATCACAAACACATTATATAATGTAATATGAATAACAATGACTTATAGGACTATTAATTTTATACGAGTTGACGGATATTGTGAAAATACATAGGTCTATAAAACAGACGTATTCCTAGTTCAATAAGACATGTGTTACCGGATAAAATACTAAATAAACTAAATAAAATTGGCCTTTAGAGTGAGAATCAGATCAGAATCACTTTATTATCTCCTAAATAAGAAATTGTTTGCTCGATCAAACCTTTCTTTAAATATATATATATATATATATATATATATATATATATATACATAATATAAATACAATACAAAATTACATCACAATTTCAAAACATCAGATATTAAAAAAGTAAAAACATCAAAAATCGAACACAAAAAAGAATAAAAATACATTAAAATTCATACATAATACATTCATAATAAAAAATACGATCCAAAACGATAGTACATTGTACAAAACATCAGATTTTTAAAATGATGAAATACAAACATCAAAAAATCGGAAATTGAAAGCTGCATAATGTTGTGTTGTTGTTATTATTATTATTATTATTATTGTTATTATTATTATTAGTATTAGTATTATTAGTATTACCATTTCCATCAACGCTTAATATTCAATAAGGATCTATCTGCTATAGTTTGTATTGAAGAGTTTAATGCTCGTAGAGACAAAGGAGTGAAGATGACCGACTTGTGTGGGAGTTTGGCAAGCGCATTCCACCACTTCTAAGTATGATAGAACCAGGGAGTTGTTATTTAGATAAATAATAAATTTCTAAATAACAACTCCCTGATAGAACTAATCAACTTCCCATGAAGTGGGTCAGTTTCATAATCTAGTATGGGAATAAACTTGTTCACTCGTGCATGATAAATCAAAGTCAACAGCATGTAGACTCGTATCAGTATTCTTCCGGTTTTCTTTATTAATCGATCATTCCTCCCAATTTCTTCCTGCATGCATTACCTCCCCAGGATGTTAAACAATAAGCCCAGACACTGATTGGTAGAACATAGTGCTAATTTCATTTTTAACTTTAAATTCTTTCATTTTACAAAGACAATACATACTAGAGTTAATTTTTTTTTATCAATGGGATTTCCCCATTTACGTTTGTCATCGAAGACAACTCCAAGATGTTTATATGTAGATACTCTTTCAACATATAACGATATCATCAATAGGCCTATTTGTGATATTTTTACGAAAGTCGATAACAAGATTTTTGGCTGACGTTAATGCAATACGGTAGGCCTCACATCACTCATACATTCAATTGCTGGTCTCTTGGGAATAGTTACAATGCATGAGGTCTTCCAAATATCTGGAAGTTTCTGGTGACTAATGCTCAAATTGAAGATTTGTAAAAATGAAACTGAATTAGCGCACAGCGGCGTAGCCAGGATTTGGAAGTGGGGGGTGGGGGAGCCGTTATGCAAATTACGTAGGACCCTGTGAAATAGCGCACTCTGAACGTTTTTACATAGGACTGTTTTGAGAGGATAAAGTGAAAATTACAATAGACTCATTATAAATAATATTAGTAAGCGCAACAATAATTATATAATAAATCAACAGTGGTGGATCCAGGAATTCGAAAGAGAGGTGAACCAGGGAGGGACTTTCACAGACTGAGGAACCAAGAAAATTTATGGTTAGGGCATCTCTAGATGGCCGGAAATTACACTCTCACACTTAAATTTTAATATATTCTTCTAACAAAATCCGCTACTGTATATTAACATTGAGTAAATTACAAGTGTTCTATTTCTCGAAGTGGATTTATGAATAGCACTCTCCTAGGGTGTTTTTGGTAGGAAAATAAGACTTAAACACCGTGGGTGTAATTTTTTCTTTGCAAAAAAATAGGGTGGGGGGACGTACACCCCTTACGCGTCACCCTTCCTAAATCGGCCACTGGAAATAGGCCTATAGGCCCTAGGTTTAGGCAGGCTTACTTTGTTTCATGTCAATAGATTCAGGATTATACAATTTTATACAGAATATCTTGTAAATTAATACACAATATGATTAAACCAGGTATTGTACTTTAAAACAATAAGGAAGCAAAAATTACACGTCAAAAGTGTCAAATGTTGTCTACACAAAAACTGTACTTTATTAAAAGAGTATAGTCTACTGAAGGGGTGTCGTCGATGGAGATGTGCACACATATCAGTGTACTGTGGTCACTATGCATGGGGTTGCCTGACAGCACATACCTGCTGACCTCGATAGAGAGTGATTGATTGTACAAAGGTTTTCCATGCTGGTGCATCTGCGCTTAAACTGTCTTTATAGCTGAATTGCGCGATGTGACATAGAATCAACCTTTTTTATGGAATTGTGTATCCATTCAATTATCTCAAAATTTTTTTTTTTTTTTTTTTTTTTTTTGAAATATTCAAGGGTCTTCGTTTATAGACACCCTATAATGGTGTCTATAAAACGAAGACCCTTGAATATTTCACAAACAGACGCCCAAAAAAATTCGCAATTTTGATTTTGTGACAGCCAGGTTCAGTATCATCAAAATAAAAGAGAAAAAAAGAAATAGGGGTCTTCGTTTTTGGGTCTTCGGTCTTCGTTTTATAGACACCCACCATCATCAGTCCAATCCTCACAATCACCATTTAATACAAAGGACAGTGCATATACGAGCATCTAGAACAAACCCATCTGTTGACAACATTTGTCTCATTGTTTAAATGAAATTATTGGATTGGATTAGATTTATTAGGTGTAAACACCAAGAATAGCCCACGAAAGAAGAAGACTTTTTATTTCCAATAGGGTCCTTCTGGTGGTGATTGGGCAGTACACCGGGAGACAATCCTCTACTCTTTTCCGAAGAGTATACAACACATGGGCCATAAGTGCACACGGGACCAACGGCTTAAACGTCTCATCCGAAACACGGTGCGCTATATGTAACTTGTATTTCGGCCATTCAGCTGAAACACAAGAGCTGTCTCTTATACACATCTAGATGTGTATAAGAGACAGAACCGGGGACCTAGATCTCCACGGTTCAGCGCGCACAGTCTCTACCACCAGATTAGCCGACTGTGCTAAGTTACTTCTCATTTAAATTTAAATGTTTGGTTGTTGTAAAGCGCATGTAACAAAAAACTGCCTATCAGTTTCCTTGCAGCAAACTGTACGGTACCTCCCTATTAGATAGTGTCTACCTAACATATTTTTCCTTTATTTTTAAGGGGATTTTTGAAAAGTAGTTGAGCGAGGGAGGCGATTATTTCTATTTTTTGGTATAAAATATTACTACTACTACTACTATTACTCAAATAAATACCCTTTACTGATATGTAGAGCACAACACGAAATTATTGTATTTTGTTAGGCCCACCCCGCCCCCTACAGACCCCGGTGGTCAGCCTAAATAGTTTACCGTTTTCATTTGAATAAACGCCCCATCGGGCGTTTTGTTGAGAGGGGTTATTGAGGGGGCGTTTATTCGAGGAAGGCGTTCTCGAGAAGGCTTTATTTTTTTCTAGTGTAGATCGCATGCTCAAAATATAAACGCCCTTTAATTTCATTGTAAATGTGGAACTATAACACATTTACAAAAAATTATTGATCCCAACTAGTGAAAAATGTAATTCTAGAGTACAACATTAATATAATGTGTTGAGAATGCTGCTTCCATCAGATTTGTTTACGCTCATAGGAAGATCGTCTGTCATCAACATCGACAGATAGAGATGTACGACGTCACAATTCTATGACGTCATAGTTAGTCCACTCAACCCAACACCAACATCAGTTGAAAAGGAGACATTAGTCTCGAAACATCCTGAGTAAGGTTACTTTATTTCTAATTATTGTTTGGCTTAACTTAAACGAATTAACATCCAATTACATTAGGAAGTCAAATGAATTATTTCAATATTATTTCCTAATAGTATTGTGTAACTTTTTAAATTTATCTTTAGAGAAAGGTGTTTTACCAAAACAGTGGAAAACAGCTAATGTTGTACCAGTTTTTAAAAAACATGGAAAACCAAAGGGAGAGATAAAGAGCTATAGGCCCGTGTCTTTAACACCAATTGTTTGTAAGATTATGGAAAAACTTTTATGTAAACGAATAAGTAATTTCTTAGAGTTCAATAATTTATTATCAGATAATCAGTTTGGTTTTAGACATGCATGTAGTACTGAATTGTTACTCACAAAGGCATTTCATTCATGGGCTCAAAGTTTAGAATCTAAAGATTGTAGACAAGTAGATGTAATTTTCTTAGATTTTTCATCTGCTTTTGATAAGGTCCCACATAAGCGTTTACTTAAAAAGCTTAATAATATTGGTATAAACAAAACTGTAAATAAATGGATTCAGGACTTTCTTTCAGATAGAAAAGAAAGAGTCATCTATAGAGGTGAAACTTCTAAACGGAAGAGTGTAATATCATGGAGTTCCTCAAGGGTCAGTTCTTGGCCCTTTGTTATTTTTAATGTATGTAAGTGACCTTGAATATGGTATAACATCTTCAATTTTTCAATTCGCTGATGACAATACGATTTCAAGACCTATTAATGGAATAGACGACTGTATTAGGCTTCAGGGTGATTTAAATAGGATTGTTGAATGGTCTATTGTTAACAAACTGCCACTAAATGCATCTAAATGTGCAACTATGAGTTTATCTAGGTGTAAAGAGCCTCTTACATGGGACTATAGTATAAATTTTGAAACAACTGAAAGAGTCCATGAATTTAAACTACTTGGTGTTTATATTAACAATAAGTTATCATGTCATTCTCATTTGAGTTATGTTAGTAATAAGGCAAGCAGACTTCTTGGTTTTGTTTCAAGATTTAGTAAGGCAATGTCTTGGATGGCTATGCTCAATCTTTATAAAACTTTAATATTACCGGTTATGACGTACTATTGCTGCATGTGGGCACCTACTGAAATTTCAAATATTTATAGACTAGAAAGGGTACAAAAAAAGGCAACTAGAATAATTATGTACAGAAAGGAAGGAAATTGGGACACGTCATATTTATATAGATTAAGGATTTTGAATATTTTAAGCATGGAGGATATTTTTAAAGTATATCGACTAACGTTAGGTTTTAAAATAATGCATGGACAATGTCCATTGTCGTTTAATAATCTTGTGAGATCAAGTGAAAGGTGTGAAGGGCGATTAATACATTGGAAAGCCAAGACTAATTAGTTGAGCGAGGGAGGCGATTATTTCTATTTTTTGGTATAAAATATTACTACTACTACTACTATTACTCAAATAAATACCCTTTACTGATATGTAGAGCACAACACGAAATTATTGTATTTTGTTAGGCCCACCCCGCCCCCTACAGACCCCGGTGGTCAGCCTAAATAGTTTACCGTTTTCATTTGAATAAACGCCCCATCGGGCGTTTTGTTGAGAGGGGTTATTGAGGGGGCGTTTATTCGAGGAAGGCGTTCTCGAGAAGGCTTTATTTTTTTCTAGTGTAGATCGCATGCTCAAAATATAAACGCCCTTTAATTTCATTGTAAATGTGGAACTACAACACATTTACACAAAATTATTGATCCCATCTAGTGAAAAATGTAATTCTAGAGTACATTAATATAATGTGTTGAGAATGTTGCTTCCATCAGATTTGTTTACGCTCATATTATATAGGAAGATCGTCTGTCATCAACATCGACAGATAGAGATGTACGATGTCACAATTCTGTGACGTCATAGTTAGTCCACTCAACCCAACACCAACATCAGTTGAAAAGGAGACATTAATCTCGAAACATCCTGAGTAAGGTTACTTTATTTCTAATTATTGTTTGGCTTAACTTAAACGAATTAACATCCAATTACATTAGGAAGTCAAATGAATTATTTCAATATTATTTCCAAACGAATTAACATCCAATTACATTAGGAAGTCAAATGAATTATATCAATATTATTTCCTAATAGTATTGTGTAACTTTTTAAATTTATCTTTAGAGAAAGGTGTTTTACCAAAACAGTGGAAAACAGCTAATGTTGTACCAGTTTTTAAAAAACATGGAAAACCAAAGGGAGAGATAAAGAGCTATAGGCTCGTGTCTTTAACACCAATTGTTTGTAAGATTATGGAAAAACTTTTATGTAAACGAATAAGTAATTTCTTAGAGTTCAATAATTTATTATCAGATAATCAGTTTGGTTTTAGACATGCATATAGTACTAAATTGTTACTCACAAAGGCATTTCATTCATGGGCTCAAAGTTTAGAATCTAAAGATTGTAGACAAGTAGATGTAATTTTCTTAGATTTTTCATCTGCTTTTGATAAGGTCCCACATAAGCGTTTACATAAAAAGCTTAATAATATTGGTATAAACAAAACTGTAAATAAATGGATTCAGGACTTTCTTTCAGATAGAAAAGAAAGAGTCATCTATAGAGGTGAAACTTCTAAACGGAAGAGTGTAATATCAGGAGTTCCTCAAGGGTCAGTTCTTTGTTATTTTTAATGTATGTAAGTGACCTTGAATATGGTATCTTCAATTTTTCAATTCGCTGATGACAATACGATTTCAAGACCTATTTATGGAATAGACGCCTGTATTAGGCTTCAGGGTGATTTAAATAGGATTGTTGGATGGTCTATTGTTAACAAACTGCCGCTAAATGCATCTAAATGTGCAACTATGAGTTTATCTAGGTGTAAAGAGCCTAGTCTTACCATTATGGGATTTTTTGAGCTCCTATTTATGTCAATATATATACAGTATATATATATATCCCATAGTTTGCGGAACGTCGGTCTAGACAAACTACGATAATATAATTATCGTAGTTTAGCTGTCTTACCATTATGGGATTTTTTGAGCTCCTATTTATGTCAATTAGGCCTAAATTATCTTAAATAAGCAATTTTACACTAACACGTGCACGAATCTACACAATATTGGATGATCACTTATTACCCTCGAAGAAAAAAAAAAACTGGCCCACTACTATATGTAGTTCAAGCACTCTTGGCATGGTATTACGAGCGCTTTTAAACTGCCTTGTTACAAGTTTGCTTGTTTCATAGCTAAGGTTCAATCTCAAATTTATCTGAGCTGCACTGATGAGTCCTTAAAGGACGAAACAAAGTAGTATGCAGATTGATTTAACTTTAACGTCAAAATGATTTACCATTTAATATGATTATTATGAGTGTGCGCGAAGTTTCTGTAAGAAGGAGAAAGCTATATGACGTGTGTGGCTGAACCGTGTTCCGACAATTGTCGGGGAAAAAAAAGTTTACGGTATTATTTCTTCTTGCCAGGTTTTGGTATGACAGTGGGAACATGCCCCCCCCCCCAACACACACATATTTTAAGGGGAATTGGTTCCCTTACATTTCGTCCGCAGTGTAAGTTCATCAAGAATATGTAGTTGCTGAAAATCGCTGATAAAGATCATGAACATTTGTTGGCGCTTCATTTGGACTACTGTATATATAATGGCGATGTGTTGATAATGAATTTTACTATATAAAAGTGTAATTTCCGGCCATCTAGAGTTAATATTACCAATTCGGCTCCATGGTGGGGCTAAAATGGGTGTGGACTCACGAATCCCTATCCCACCTTTACAAAACAGATCTGCGGCCTTGCTCAGACATCCTCTTATATCTAGTATATTTATTTAGTGAGTTGACCATCGTAAAGTTTGCCATTATAATCCTGACCACTCCCCCACCCACTAAATTTAAACCCAGATTATGCCCCTGTGTAACATCACTATGTCAACATAATCACGTCATTATGACGTCACTACAACATAACCACGTCACGAGAATCATCTGCGTATGCGAGAACAGAACATTAAGTTTTCCTCCCAATTATTGGAAAGTAGTTTGGGCGATTCTACAAATGAGTAAATCCGCCCTATAATCAGGTCATCGCTCCCCCAATTTTTCTTTGCTACAGGACTTTAGAGTAGCTAAATTTTGCTTTACTCTTCTGGTTTAAACACCATTTTTATTGTACTATTTATTCATTTATCTTTGGTAAATAAACTTGAAACTGAAAAAGTTGATAATTATTATTTGGTGGTTGTTCTTGTTATTTATAACAACATTGGGGTAAAAATGTACGAACTGCATCATTATTAGTCATGGTGGGTTTTTTTTTTTTTTTTTTTTTTTTGCTGATCTGCTTTTTTTTTTTTTTTTGCCGATCTGCAAAGTGGAAAGTTTGTAAATGGTTTTTCCAGCACTGCCGTAGGAAATTAAATGGTGACTAAAGATATTTGAAGTTTATCATCGGTATTCTGCTTATGTAGCAGAGTTAGTTTTCATTTTTTTCTCCATTCAGTGCGATTTTTCAAGTTATGAAAGCCAAAACATTAATACTGTAATGAAAGTAATTACAGTAATATTTATATTTATTATTATTATTATTATTATTATTATTATTATTATTATTATTATTATTATTATTATAAACAATAATAATAACGTCGATTAATAATATGTGGCTACTATCATTAACAATATAATTCTATAACCATCTTTATATAATAATAATGATGATAGACATTTTTTCGCTAAGCTCTGCCTATGTGGCATGTTCTTGTAAGACCGTGCGCGTGTTTCTTGGCCCTGCTGTGATTGGTCATTTATTCGGCTTGATTAGGCCTAATATTCTTGAACATTCCAGTGAATCATCGCTTTCTAATGATAATTTGCATACCTTTGGAAAGTTTAGAATTATTATTTCGTTCTTTTTATTTATGACAATGACGAACTGTATCATTTGTAGTTATGGGGATTTTTGCCAATCTGCAAAGTAGACATTTTCATCATTTTTGTACTCTGTTTGTTGCAGCAGGGGCGAGACTTTTTTTTAATACCTTGTTTGGTCGCCCGCCAATAATGATTTCAAATAGAAATTGATGATGAGATGTCTGAAGATTTTTGAATTTCAGTGGTAGTCTGCTTATTGGAGCAGGTCCTTGTATTATAACGTCGATGAATAATCTGTAGGCCTACTGTCATTAAACGATCTATAACCATCCTTATTGTGATAATAATGATGATAAACATTTTTGGCTAAGCTCCGCCCATTTTGGCGCAACTTCTTCCATGACCGTGGTGGTAAAGACCGTACGCTGGTTCCTTGGCCCTTTTCTGATTGGTCAGTTGGTAGGCTTGATTGGCATTCCTGATCATTCCACCTGTCTTTTCCTTAGACGTTAGAAGATGTTAGATGTGCTTGCAAAGACAGCTACATTTCACACTGAAGGGTGTTTACGACATCAGTAATGTTATCAATTCCAAGAATTTTTAAGGTTATATCGGTTGATTAGGCCTATAATAGCAAATTGCATCAATTTATTTTGCAAAAACAAGGTTTCCAGCTTCAGAAGGGGGCACATCCCCTGTCCGCACAAGGGCACACATTTGGCACTAACACCAGGCGCGTAACAGGGGACTTGGTCAGAGGTGGTATTTATTTTCCCGGTTAGTAATTTACCATACCCACCCCACCCAACTCCCCATATAGAAAAATACGACATAGGGCTTATCTTATTTATAATATACCGGTAGGCCACACACGTGTGTTTGAAACTAAATATACGCATTTTCATCATGGTTTTATTTATTACAAACATATCCTTTCACCACCAATACACTTCTTTTAGGTTAAAACGATCTAACTTAAATTTGTCTTTCTTGAGTTTGGGACTATTATGTGTTTAAATGACTCAAAAGGATAAACCTAAAGAAGCCCTAAAATGTGCAATTTATAGAGGAAATTGGCCTACCTTAACAAGAAATGCGCGCAAAGAATTTGAGAATTTTAGGCACTTTCAGAGGATGCATTTGTCAAGGGGTGGGGAAAGATTTTCCAAAGATGGATTTTTCCCTTGTCCCCCGGTGTTTTTAATTCTAGTTACGTTGGAATTGATTAAAACTTCCTAAAATGTGCAATTTTTTAGAGAAAATTGGCCCATGTTAACAAGAAATGCGCGCGAAGGCACTTTCAGGAGATGAAAAGGTCATTTATAAAGGGGTAGAGAAGATTTTCCAAAGATAGATATTTTCCCCTTGTACCCTGAGGAAACGTAGGTTAAAATATACGGTAAAAATGTAGCTGAATTATTCAATAGGCTTTCAATAGAAAGATTGACTCTTTGATTCGATTACTATATTTAGCCTATGTTTGCTTTCAGTTCCAGGAGTGCATTGACGTAATATCCAAAGCTTTCTTTAGTCAATTATCAGTGCAGTAGAGTCCCATATCCTTGACCTACGGTCTAGCTCCATAATGTTATCAAAGTGTTTGTTTTGAGCATGGATGTGTTTTCTGTAGAAATTTAATAACTAATTTCCTCGAAAAGATAAACAAATGCCACAACCTTTTGCTGGTTTAACATACAAACAATAACACACGATTAGTGTCTGGGAGTCTTGGCATGAGGTGGGGCTCCGATGGGGGTGGGGTGGGGGCGAAGGTCACCTGGGGCTCGATTATCAGGTAAGGGGTGCTAGTTCGCAAAATAAGATGATTTTAGATTATTATTAGAGCTTGAGCGTGATTTTTTGGAAGCGCCTGGGGGTAGGGCGAGTATTTTTTGGGAGGGGACGCAATCCCTAGATACGCCATTACTTTTTTGTTCCGGGTGCTTCTATATAATTAGGATTATATATAATATAGGTATTATATATAGGCCTGATTAAATATGGGATTATACACATGGACATTTATAGACATGGGAAAAAACTATGAAACTAAAGCCGGAAAGGCAATTAATAAAAATAAGTGAAACAGAACAAAAAGGAAGGAAAAGTTTCATTCATAGTACAGTTTTGACGTCAATGCGAAGGGTTCGTGTTTGTCCGATAATGATTTAATACCTAGGCCTATCTGATTAGTTTAAAATTAAAGAGCCCATTGCAACTTCTGGAAGAGTAAGGGATCACTCGATGCTCTTGTTCTTCCAGCGTCTACCTGTGTCCCCCGTGACTATAAACAGGGTCGCCGAAAGCGGCCGTGGGCAGTGTCTGGAGAGGGCTTAATTAACAAATTAAAGTTTACAGTAGCGGATCCAGGAATTTCAAATAGAGGGGGGCCTGGAGAAGGACCTGTCTCTTATACACATCTAGATGTGTATAAGAGACAGAAATCGAATATATCCTAAAAATGTCCA